>NW_027331923.1:4369025-4470036 GCF_048418815.1 Hemitrygon akajei
GCGTGTTTATTATTGATTATTATTATTCCCACACTTTCAGGTTTATTACTGCTAACTTGTTTTATATGTATATTTGCATTTTTCATATTGTATTGTGTAGTTTACTAATAAACGCCTTTAGTTTGGTACCACCAGAGTCCAACGGATTCTTCTTTCTCTGCTGGTCAGACACCCAGTTATGGGGTACGTACTCAAATTGGGGGCTCGACCGGGATCTGATTTAATAATTGGGCCACTGAATCGGGATAAAAGTCCCTTATCTGATCTGGTTGTGTGGATAACCAGTCAGGAAACCAGCAGAGATGCAATTTGACAAATAATTAAAAGACCCGACTTCGGGGGCATTAGAGGATCTCAAGAAGGGCGAATTGGTGAGCGTTGCAAAATGATGAAATCTCTCGGCGGTGAAATCGACGATCAGCAAGTTGGATATACAGAGAGCAATAGCTGTGCAATACGTATCCGAGGTGTGTGTTCACGTCGGATGTATTGGACCTGCTCCCTGAGAAAAAAACAGTCGAGGGTGAGCTTCAGATACAGATAGAAAGATTAAGGTTGGCTGCGGAGAAGGAGGAAAGAGAGTATGAGCTCCAGATACTCCAGATAAAGGAAATAATATCTGCAAGGCAGAGAAAAGAAGCTGCTAGGCAAAGGGAAAACAGAGAGAAAGAGAGACTGTTAGCGCTGGAAATGCAGAGGTTAAAGGCATCGCCGGAAGGGACCAGGCAGCAAACCCAAATGAGGGGTTCAGGATTGGTCAGGAGATCCAGTTGGTACCTCCATTCGAGAAGATGGATGTCGATGTTTTTCTCCATTTTGAGAAAGTGGCTATGAATCAGAACTGGCCTAAGGGGAAATGGGCTGTTCTGTTACAGAGCGTACTTAGGGGGAAGGCTCAACGTGCGTATTCGGCATTGTCTCTGGATGAGGCCAAGGATTATGAGGAAGTAAAAAGCTCTGTGTTGAGGAGTTAGGAGTTGGTGCAGAGGCAGAAGTTCCGGAACTTGAGAAAGCCGTGGAACCACACGTATTTAGAGTTTGCCCGTGAGATTGAAATATATTGTGAGCGGTGTAGTGCGCCTCAAAAGGGGTTGATGAGGATTATGATAACCTGTCACAGTTAGTACTGATGGAGCAATTTGTAAGTTATATCCCTGAGAGTATGAAGACGCACTTGGATGAGAAGGAGACAGAGACTCTGTCTGCGACTGCCAAGTTAGTAGACGAGTATGCTTTAACCCACAAGTCAAAGTTTTCCTCAAACAAGAACTACCAGAGATGCAGTAGGGACGGTGGAGAAAGCCCACCTGCTAAGGCAGAGAATAAGCCGGGATCTAGTGGAAAAGGTGAGGATGAGGATAAGCAGGCTGGGAGGAAGGTTCCTAGGTTTACCTGTTATAATTGTGGGAAAGCTGGTCATACAGCATCTTTGCTCCGAAGACGCAGACGGGAAAAGGGGAAAACAATGATCCATTGAGTCGATAAGTTCCTCCATTTTGAGAAAGTGGCTGTGAGTTAGAACTGGCCTAGGGGGAAATGGGCTGTTCTGTTACAGAGCGTACTTAGGGGGAAGGCTCAGCAAGCGTATTCGGCATTGTCTATAGATCAGTCTAAGGATTATGAGGAATTATAAAGGGCTGTATTGAGGAGTTACGAGTTGTTGCCAGAGGAACTTAAGAAAGCTGTGGGACCACACGTATTTAGAGTTTGCCCGTGAGGTGCAAATGTATTGTGAGCGTTGGACCGCCTCAGAAGGGGTCGTTGGAGATTATGATAAACCAATACAGTTAATACTGATGGAGCAGTTGAAAGGTTGTATCCCTGAGAGTATGAAGACGTACTTGGATGAGAAGGAGACAGTGAATCTGTCTGCGACTGTCAAATTTGCAGACGAGTATGCCTTGACCCACAAAACAAAGTTTCCAGTAAACAAGAGCTACCAGAAAGGCAGTAGGGACGGTAGAGAAAGCCCACCGGCTAAGGCAGAGAATGAGCCGGGAGCTAGTGGAAAAGGTAAGGGGCAGCAAAAGCTGGCTGGCAGGAAGGTTCCCAAATGTACGTGTTATAATTGTGGGAAAGCTGGTCATATAGCATCTAAGTTCTTTGCTCCGAAGAAGGAGACAGGAAAAGGGAAAACAGCAATCCCTACAGGTTGCATTGAGTCGGTCAACAGATCGATGGGGAAGGCAAAGGTAAATAGTGCACAAGAGGGGCGTGAGAAGTTTATCTTGGAAGGGACGGTGTCTGTGAAGGAGGATGCAACCCCAGTTCCAGTGTGGATCTGGAGAGATAATGGGGATGTGTATTCAGCAGTGAAATTAACAAGCAAGCCTGTGAGTGCTGAGGACCCGCGCATAGATTTCAAGATTTATCCAGCGTGTGCAATCACTCGCAGCATGTCTCGAAAGGCGGCTGAGAAAGGAGACAGTTTAAATGAGTCCAGTGTTGATTTAGAGGAGACATGTTTAACGACATTGTGCCAGGAGAGATTAGAGGGTGGTAAAACGGAGGATAGTGGAGCTAACGAAAGTAATGGAGACGAAGCAGATTCAGTGTTATCAAGGAACGAAATTCTTAACCTTGCGCACAAGATACCCCTAGGTGGACACTTAGGAAGGAGGAAGGAGGTTATTGGAGGCAAAGAGTAAAGATGAAAAACAGATGAGGCAGTTAGAAGGTCCAGGGTTGGACACGGATGATCTGTCTGGCTTGACAGAACTGTTTTCAGTTGAGGAATTTAAGTGTGTTCCCGGTGATGTGAGGGCAGTCCTAGATGAAAAGGATGCCGCTACCTTGAGGGAGTCTGCTGGGTTAGCAGACGAGGGTGTTTTAACCCGTAAGTTTGAGTTTCCTCCGAAGGGGAGTGCCCAGAGAGTTACTGGGAGGATCAGGGGAACTTAGAATTTGAAAAGGGGACTGGTATTGAAAGCCTAGGAGAGGCAGATGTCCCGTTTGCTTCTGCTCAGGATGTGAAGGATGTGGAGTCAAAGGGTACTGAACCTGGTGTTGAAGATTGAAAAAAGTCTGAGGTGTCTGATTTAGTTGAAAATGAATGCAGTTCTGGCACCGGGAGGAAAGTGAGAATTCTCAGTCACTTGTGTTAAAAGTTAGTGAGGAGATGAAAGCTGGTGATGTGAATATTATTGAAGGGAAAGGGAAAAGTATTGTTTCTAAACTTTTGCATAAAGAAAATTTAAAGTCGAGTTTGGTGTCCGAACTGTTGACAAAAGTAAAGGGACCGTTAACTAAACAGTGGCTTGTTAACAAGGTGCCTGTGAGTCAATTGCAGTTTGGTTTGGAATTTAAGGATAAACAACTTGGTGAAGTTGTTCAAGGATGTGATTTGGGGAGGCAGAACTTAAAGTGTTGTTTTGACCAAGAGGGATCACCTGCAGATGTTAAACGAGAAACTACCAGAATTAAAGATCCTGAAGATAAAATTAATGATCTGCTTAAAATTAATGAGTGGTGAGGAAGTTCAGCAAATGGGCTTAGTTTGGAAAACATTGGTGATAAGATAGCTCCTGTGAAAGGAGTCTGTGAAGGGCCTTTTCCAAGCTGGCGAGCAAGCTAAACACGTGAGAGTTAAGTGGAAAAGAGGCAAGGGTTGACCAAATGCCACTTTGAATAATAGGATCTGGTTTTACCGGAAATCGATTTTTTTTTTTAACAAAGCATGTGAATAAGAAAGAACACATCATGGAAGATTGACTGAATGTTAAGTTTGAAAGTAAAATAGAGATTAGTATTTGCACAAATTTCTGTAATGTACAACATTATGATCCCACATGTATTTGTTCACACTTTGTATTATACACCTCAGCTAAGAACACAATCCCTTGGTATTTTTGGCTAACATGAAAAATAAAATAGGAGGTTATTAAGTTGGAGTCTGTTGCTACAAGAATTCGATATTAAAATACAACATGTAAAGGGGAGTGAGAATGTAATTGCTGACTGTTCATCCAGATGTTAATTTGAAAGTGTACTTGTATTATTCTAGTAGGTAAGACCACTTCTGTAATTTGTTAAAATCTGTAATTCAGTAATATGCTTTATTAGTTAATTTTCGCACTGGTGAAAATTTCCAGAAGGATGGGGGTGTTATGAGTGGTGAACAGACCTTATGGTCAATGCGGTGCAGAGTTAACCATTCCAACCCCCCTCCTGAGAACTACGAACTATTGCTGTTGTTACGCTGCTCATGAGAGAGAGAGATAAAGCCCAGGCAAGAACATTTGCTACAGATAAGAGGGAGAGAGAGACTGTTGATATACTGTATTATGAATCTTCCTGGATTATTTCCTTCCACTACAAGGACTTTACTTTGCTCGTTAACATTCCTCAGGAGACAGCAGGAGTGGCCTGATTTAATGGACACGGTCATTCAGAGTTGATGGATAGCTGAGACCCTGTTAGTGGGGATAAAAGACAGGTCTGGGGAGACATCCTTCAGACACATACCAGTGGACACTGACTAAGTGTTGGGAACCCAGAGAATGGTGGGGGCTTCAGAGACCGAACCAGGAGATCGGTCAGTAAAACTCACAGTGTTACAGCAGGGCCGGTGGGGCCTTGTGTGTGTGTCCACAGAGTGATGAGTCCACCACAGAAGAACGGTCTAGCTGAAGACCAGAGGGGTCATAACTGAATGACCACAACGATACGATGGATTAAGAATGCCACAAAGAGGTTTGCTTGTCGCAACTGTTGCTGTTACATCTCGCTCGCTCTCTCTCTCTCTCTCTCTCTCTCCAACGATTTCAATACAACAACCATAACCACCTCAGCATTTATGAACTGAATTCTATACTTTCCTATGACAATTCATTTACCCCTAGACATCGATAGAGCTTGTTTATTATTGATTATTATTATTCCTACACTTTTAGTTTTATTACTGCTAACTTACTTTATGTGTATATTTGCATTTTTGATATTGTATTGTGTAGTTTACTAATAAACACCTTTAGTTTGGTACCACCAGACTCCAACAGATTCTTCTTTCTCTGCTGGTCAGACACCCAGTTACTGGGTACGTAACAGAATAACTCTGAAACATCCATCCAGCCCTTTCCGTTTCGGTTCTGACAACCATCTCCCTGTCACATTGATCACACTCTCCACCCCTTTTCGCGATCTTCCTCTCTAACCCATCTTCGCGACCACCCTCCCTTCCCCTCTCGAAACTCCATCCCTAACCTTCACTCGCTCTTTCTCTCCGACCCTCCACACAAATCTCCTTCCCTGCCCTCTGAGGCTCCTCTTGTCCTTCCGGATCGAGACGATGGCTGACTGCCGGCGAGAGGTGGCGTGCCCTGGGGAGGACGCGGATGGGATACAGCCAGCCCTCTTTCTAGTCTGCAGTCGGATGTAGAATCGCAGTCGGAGCTCAGTGCAGCCTAGAGCCGGGCCGAACTGGGCGTGGGTAGGATTCAAGAGGAAACGTGCCCTCACAATGCGAGATTCTGGCCCGGGTCGTTGTCGCTTGAACCTTGGAGTGCCCTGGTCCTCCACCTTCCCGCTCCCTCTTCTACTTTCTAGTTAATACGGTGATTCGCCGGTGCCTATCTTCATCCGGACACAAAGCACCCCCGACCTCCTGCCTCAGTCCCAGATGGTAAGGGTGCTGAAGGCGCGGGAGCAGCCCGGGCCTCGTTTGAGAGGCGTTTCGGGTCGATAGGTCGTGAGGCTGAAGAGGCTGTGGGAAGGTGAGGGATGGTTGGAGATTTACCTCACCTTCGTGACCCATGGGGGAGAACCGGCCCGGTAGGTGGGTGGTCAGAAGTCCCGGCACTCGTGGTTTGGCGCAGCACCTGGGCTCAGCGATTCCGTAGCCTGGAGGTCAAAGGAAGGGTAGAGTGAGGGCATGTGAATGCGGGATTAGGCCGTTAGCGGGAGGTACTGGATGTAGAGATGGGGTGGGCAAGCTTGATTTATCATCTTAACTATTTATGGAACAACACAAACCAGTTTTTGTGAAAAATACACTAACATCCGTGTATTAGTGTATTTCTATCTGTACTAGCACCCCGCTTTCGTAAGCGGGGACACACGGTAAGCCCAGAAGCCCGTGCTAGTACGGAAGTAATGCCACCACCCCTCTATGTCTGCCCAGCCTCATGTCACCCCAAACTAACCCCAATGCCACATTAAGACCCAGCATATTCCGCACAGCCCTGTGTCAGTCCCTAAACTAATCCCTCTGCCTCGCAGTTGGTGGAATTTTGGATAGTGCAGAAGGTTGTCACAGTTTACAACAGGACAGTGACAGGACGCAGAGCAGCGCTGAGAAGTTACAGGTGGAGTTCAACCCGGAAAAGAACCCCGACGATGGATTTCAAGGCAGAGGTGATACTTCCTCGATTCAACCGAGGACCACACATTAGAACGAGTTCCACGATGGAACCAAAGTGGTGAGACATTCTCCAATAAGCCACGGGCCGCTCGTCGGTATGAGAACCACAATAGACAAGGAGCAGTTCACTGCAGGAGCAAAGGAATGTGTGATTGAAAGGTGAAATTGACCACATCCGCTGTCCTGCACATACTTATAGTGACGATCGAATGACAATATATCTGATGGTAAATCAGAAGGAAAAAAATAACTTCGTGGTAAATAATAGAACATCATGGGAACCTGCGGATAGTTCAAGTTTTCCTTGCTACTTTTATTCAAACAGAGAATGGATTGAGAAATAGTGGTAGAATTGACGCACGTTTGAAAATATCTTTAAAGTTAAATAGACTACATCGCACATCACTGGAATGGGGTGGTCAGGTAATTCACTGGCAGAGGTCAGGTTCCTGCCAAACCGCCCATGTTTGTGCTGAAAAACATTGTCCTTCAAACTGTCCACGGCCCTCGCTAATCTCCCGATGACAGGTTCCCTTTATAACGACAGGTATCTGGAACATCGCTGTGGATTTTTAAAAGTGTTTGGAGGAATATGTGCTGTGTATTTTATTGTAGGACACGTCAGCTGTCACTGTGATTTCCATCACTCAAAACGCCCGGATTAACTGCAGCGAAAGAAAAAATGATGAACGAATGTTCCCCTTTAATAAAGAAGTGTTCTCCATTCCCCTGCCAGACCAAACTCCTTCCCTCAATTTCAGAAGCGAATGTTCTCCGACAAATGTTACAAAATAAATCGACTTCCAGATGAATGCCTACTTTAAAAGCAACACAGATATATAAAGAATAACTTATTTAAATAGCTGGAGCCAGGTATCATTGCAAATAACGCAGAAAAACAAAACACATCATATTTTGGTTTAAAGTGCATAAATTGCAATATCCCTTGAGGAGTCAAATTAACGACACGGGGACAGAATGAGTAAAAATAATTTAATGTAAGTGTTTGTGTAGTTGGTTGTCACTAATGTGACTGACGTGATAGCCACGCTAATTGCCTCAGTGGAATTGTGCTCGCATCAATAAAAGTCTGCTAAACCGATCGCCAGACCATCAGAGCAGCTGAACCGTTCCGCACAACTGAATGCTACTTCTGACGGATTATGGGATATCCGGCGATTTACTACATCGCGGCCATTTACTATCCCACACTTGTAGCGGTTGGTGTCCCCGGTAAGATGCCGGAGCTGGTTACTTTATGATGGTGCCTTCGTCTTGCTGTTACTCTGCTGAGGTATCCACACTGTTACTACGCACAGATGCCACCATCGCTGAAACCTGTTTGCTGAATGGAGGATTCAAGCATCTGATCGTTTTATTTCCATTTCCTGCACCTTGTTCGAAGTGGTTTTTCTTTTGACAATTATGTGGGTTCAGATATTGGCAATGTTTCATAATTTCACCTCGTTAAGCTTTCTGAAGTGATGCTGGTCTCTGCTTTCCTAGGTCTAAGTCTCTTGTTTAGACAATTCGACTCATAACAACGTGGCAGTTTATTTAAATGACTGACCAGTCTATTTTTCACACGTAGGTCTGTTATTACATAAGTCAGTAAATGCTTTGTATCTTGTAATTGCAGTTTGTCACCGCTGCAACAATCCCTTCAGCTATTTCACCTCTGATAATGGAAACGGTGTTGTTTACAGGAGCGATCGACAGCTCACCGATACGTGAGTCGTGGAACTCGAATGCCTCGATCTAAACTGTCGGACGGACGACAATCCACTTACACTCACCTCCGTCATTGTCCTCCAGCTGGAGTGCAGCGAACGAAAACGCACACGCTGGACTCCCGCTTTCCGCTTCCAAACAGATATTACCAGGGGGCAGTCAGGGAGTTGCTGCTGAACATATTTCTATTTTGTTTTCAAATTTCTTGTAGTTATCTGGTAGGAATTTCAACAGCAGATCTACTGGTCGTTATCCCTGTTGCTCTTGTGGAACAGACAAACAATATCTACACTTATTCTAATAATATTTCTAGTTTTTTCCCCCAAATTTGTTGCAGTTAATTTAACAGCGATTGTGATCCTTTCTCGGGGAAAATGCGGACTCTCCAAATGCATCACCCGTTACCTGGTTGGAATGGCAACAGCGGATCTGATGGTGGTGATCGTTGTCGCTTTAGTGGATCAGACCAACAACATCTATATTTATTCCAGGTCCCTGCTCATCACTCCTGTATGCGCTCTGACACTTGTATTTCGGGTCGTAACGCAGGACTGTTCTGTTTGGTTCACGGTCAGTTTTACCTTCGATCGCTTCATCGCAATATGTTGCCGGAAGCTGCGGGAGCGATACTGCACTGAGAGAACAGCAACGGTGGTTATGGTGACCGTGCTTATAGTGAGCTGCGGGAAAAGTGTCCCGTTTTACTTTATAATTGAACCTTACATCATCATTGGCAACATGCCGTGGCGTTGCACCCTCACATATGAATACGCTACTTTACCCGGGTGGAGAGTATACGAATTACTGGACAGCATTTTAACACCATGGCTACCAATCGGAATAATCCTGGTGTTTAACGGGTTAACCGTAAGACATATCGTTGTGGCAAATAGAGTCCGCAGAAGGCTTCGGCACAGCAACGATAATCAGAAAGATGCCGAGGTGGATAAACGCAGAAAATCGATGATTTTGTTATTTTCTATATCAGCTAATTTCATATTGTTTTGGATGCCCTATGCAGCCCATTCCCTGAAATGGCAAGCACAAAACTATTTTTACTTGGACAGATATTTGAGTTCCCCGGTATACATCCTACAACAATTTGGATACATGTTGCAGATTCTCAGCATGTGCACCAATACTTGTATCTATACACTGACACAGAGGAAATTCAGAGAAGAGCTGAGGAATTGGATGGCTTATCTGTTTACGTTAAATGGCCATTTGTGTAGATAACGCCCGCGTGTAATGGCAATTCTGCGGAGTTTTCAAATAAAGTCGTTTTACAATGAACCGGTTTGGCAAATATGTCATAAATTCAAACAATCATGTGTCTGGTCATCCGGGAATTGCAGAATTGGCGGAAGATTGCTGACTTCATACAGTTCAGGTAGGTAGCGATGCAAACGTTCAATGCTGCTGGCGTGATTGGTTAAAGTATGTTCAGGGCAGGAATGGCTGCAGGACTTTCCGTGTTTTAGATGTTGATTGTAAACGGCGTGCGATAGCAAATCAGGGATAGTATCGCAGATGCAGAAAGGGACGGCAACGTGTAGCGTTCGTTTATTAATATACTGTGAGACCTACAAAGAAACGTGAAGGGCACGTTAACACCATTTGGAGTATTCTATACAGCCGCCCAAAAGATTAACAAAAAACAAAAAAAAAATGCTGCGGCAACAGTGGGGAACCGCATCGGGAAGCGGAACCTGGATAGTTAACGTTATCGGCACCGGCAGCTAAAACTTCCCTAATATTCTTTGGCACCTCCGCCGGGTAAAAGGTTTAGGTATGGCATAATTTCTCAGTTTTGTCCAGGAGGGATTCACTATATGAAGAAAGACGGGCTAGCAAACAGTCCGTACCGTATTAATATTAGAAAAGGAAACGGATCAGATGACAGATCACTCCGCGGTTCAGCATTTCAGACCGATAGGACAGAACTCCCCGACATTTATCTTGCACACGGATAGGACCAGGGAGCATGGAATTTGGGCTCTGCGAATTATGGTGCTACCTGGCAGGAACTTGGAAAGGAAAATTGGGAAATGGTGTACTCAGGGAAATGCGCTACAGGTATGTGGAGATTGTTGAGGGAACACTGACATAGGGTTCAGTTTAGGCTTGTCTCTTTGAGGCAGGGAAATGATGATAGCGTAAATTAACCCTGGGAGACAAGAACATTGAACGATTCAAGAGGAAGAAAGTGTCAGATAGGGTTATAGCGAGTCATAATGCAGACAATATAGAATTTGACAATGGAGCTAGAAAGAGACTTGAGAAGCCCTTGGCGAGTTGTACTGTGAAGAACAGGAGGAGACTGGAGAGAGCGTGGGCTGATCGGAGGAATAAAGGTTACGTGTCTGGAGTCCAAGGAGGCAGTGAAGCTCATTACTGAATATATTGATGAATGTGAACACAGTGTAAAAAGGCAGATATGCCAGAACACGCCGACGCTAAGAACGAGGAAGAGCTGGAAACCTAGAAAACATTATGCTAGATGATCCCCTGGTGTCGGAAGGGATATAGTCCAGGTAACTTGGAAAAGCAAGTGAAGGGATTGTTGAGCGTTTGGACAGGATGTTTCTGTCTTCACTGGCCACAGAAGCAGATGACTGGAGGGCAGCAAATGGTATTCATTTGTTCTCGAAAAATAATGATACTCATTGGAATTGTAGACCATTGAGTCTTACGTCAGTAGTGGGTAATTATTTGAAAACAGATTGAATTATTTGAAAACGTGAATATAAAACCAACATAAGATTCAGAACAATCGATGTGCGTGTATTAATTTTGGTCAGCGTTTGAACAGTTCCCCACAGTAGACTCATTCAGAAAGTCAGGAGGCATGTGATCCAGGGAAACCTGGCTGGTTGGTTCACAACTGGCTTACTAACAGAAGGCAGAAGATGTAGTACACAGAGTGCATTCTTGTTGGAACTCAGCGGGCAACCGTATTCTGCAAGGAGGGTCGAAATTCTGGCACACTTTACAGCTCTGTTCAATCGTTCTCTGTCTCTTTCAATTGAGCTCACTTATGTCCAAACCTCGTGCTATATTTCAAATCGGCAACGCATTCACATTTTCAAAATATCGCACAAAATAACATGTTCTTATTTGTTCAATAGTTAACAAACATCTGTAATTGCAATCAATTAACGTATCGTCTACGAGTCTATGAAAAAAATGCTTGCATTCAACCGGTCTGAATCAACATACCATCCCTATTTTTGTATTCAGTACCAGGATTTATGAAGAGGGTCGATGTGCGAAATGCTTTCTCATCTACTTGTGACTGCTCTTTCAAGGAATTATGAACCTGTATTCCCATTGTTTTTTTTCCTCCACACTCTCTGTGCCTTACCATTAATTGTAAACTCGCTGTTACTACCTACGTGCTTCAAAAAGTTTCTATTGCTTGGAAGTAAATCAGACCATTGCGTCTCAGCAAAGACACTACATATATATATATATATGTATGTATATATATATACATACATACACACAACATTATCTAGATAATGGAGCCTACAAATATTCTAGTTACAATTGTCAGTTACATTTAAAATGCTGTAGATGTAAGGGTGTGGGTGAGTTTGGGGGGAATGAGGGAAAGGGACAGAGTGAGGGTGAAGATTAAGCTACGGCTTATGTTTAGGTTCGAGTGAAGGTGAGGGTGAATGTGGGGGGACTGTGGTAGTGAGTGTGAGGGAGAGGATCAGACTAATTGTGAGCGCGAATTTGTTGGTGAGGTTTAAGGTGAGGTTTAGAGTTAGGAGCGAGGGATTGCGGAGAATGATGAGGAGGGAATGAAACGAGAGGAGTGAGGGAATGTGGATGGACAGAATGGAGCAGAGAGGGGAAAGAGGGAAGTGTAAGTGGGAGCGAGTGGA
Organism: Hemitrygon akajei; assembly: GCF_048418815.1. Lineage (NCBI taxonomy): Eukaryota > Metazoa > Chordata > Chondrichthyes > Myliobatiformes > Dasyatidae > Hemitrygon > Hemitrygon akajei. The sequence continues at coordinate 4,381,008 of NW_027331923.1, forward strand.
AAAGTGAAGGTGAGAATGGGTGTGAGGAGCAACAAGGATCAGGGGAGAGTTGACGAGATGGGTGTGTGGAAAACTGATGATGCGGTTGACGATTATATTTTATTGTGAGAGGGAGAGTTGGAGAAAGTGGGCCAGTGACTGTGAGAGTGGTGGGGCGGGGGCAAGTGTGGGTGTTGGGTAGGGCGAGCCTGAGGGCAAGGGACGAGTGGGAATGGAAGGTTAAGAGGCTGTGTTAGTGTAGTAGAGCGGTATGTACAGTTGGAAAATGAGTTGAAGGATCAGTGTGTAAGGGAAGAGGAGGGAAAGGATATGGGGTGGAGGAGAATGAGTGGGAAGTTGAAAGTGGGTGAACTACAGTGGTAGAGAAAAGATGCAGGGAGGGTTGGGGAAGGATGAGTGGGTGGGATTGTTTTGTGATGGAGTGTGATGCAGGGAGAACGTGACAGTGGGGAGAGAGTGGGGAGGACAGAGCGTGAGGGATAGAGGAGAGTGTGAGAGAGAGGAGGGTGCATTGGCTAAGACAAGACGCACGGGAGAGAGTAGAAAAGAGTGGGAAAGCAGGGGCAGTGAGAGAGCACGTTTGAGGGAGGAGAGACACTGTAGGTGAGTTGGAGAGAGAGTAGGGGAGAGTTGAAGTGGGGAGAGAAAGTGGAAGGGTGGGAAAGAAGGAGAGATGAGAGAAGAAAATTTTGAGTGAGAGGTGGAAAATGTAGAGATAGAGGGGAGGGAGAGGAAAATGGGATTGAGACGGTTCGAAAGTAAGGAGATGAAGTTGGAGAGAGTGGGAAGGAAATGGGGAGAGTAATGGGGAGTGAATGGAGGGAAGGAAAGTGGTGGGAGAGAATGGGACATAAAGGCGAGGAGAGGGAGGAGGAGTGCAAGAGAGGGGAAAGGAGAGAATGCAGAGAAAGAGTAGGAAGTGTAATGATGAGTGTAGGTGGGTGAGGGATACCAACTGAGGGGCAAAGGGAGAGGAGTGGGAAGCGGATGGGACCGTGAGACATTGAAGTAGCAAGGGTGCGTTCATGAGGAGGCAAGTTTGGATGGCTGAGTGCTCGGGGCAGCAATGAAGGAAGAGAGTAGAGAGAGATGGATAAAATTGGTAGCGTGAAAGTATGGATCAGAGGAATGTTAGGAGAGAAGGAACGGTGACGGTTTTGGTAGGACAATCATATAACCATACAGCAATTACAGCACGGAAACAGGCCATCTCGGCCTTCTAGTCCGTGCTGAACGCGTACTCTCACGTAATCCCACTGACCCGCACTCAGCCCATAACCCTCCATTCATCTCCTGTCCATATACCTATCCAATTTTGATTAAACGACAATACCGAACCTGGCTCTACCACTTCTACTGGAAGCTCATTCTATACAGCTACCATTCTGAGTAAAGAAATTCCCCCTCATGTTACCCTTAAACTTTTGCCCTTTGTCTCAACTCATGTCCTCTTGTTTGAATCTCCCCTACTCTCAATGGAAAAAGCCTATCCACGTCAACTCTATCTATCCCCCTCATAATTTTAAATACCTCTATCATGTCCCCCCTTAACCTTCTGCGCTCCGAAAAGTAAAGACCTAACTTGTTCAATCTTTCCCTGTAACTTGCTGAAATCCAGTTAACATTCTAATAAATCTTCTCTGTACTTTCTCTATTTTGTTGACATCTTTTGTATAATTCGGTGACCAGAACTGTACACAGTACTCCAAATTCGGCCTTAACAATGCCTTGTACAATTTTAACATTGGATCCCAAATCCTATACTCAATGCTCTGATTTATAAAGGCCAACATACCAAAAACTTTCTTCACCACCCTAACCACATGAGATTCCACCTTCAGGGAACTATGCACCATTATTCCTAGATCACTCTGTTCTACTGCATTCTTCAATGCCCTACCATTTACCATGTATATCCCATTTGAATTATTCCTACCAAAATGTAGCACCTCACACTTATCAGCATTAAACACCATGTGCCATCGCTCAGCCCACTCTTCTAACTGGCCTAAATCTCTCTGCAAACTTTGAAAACCTCCTTCATTATCCACAACGCCACCTACCTTAGTATCATCTGTATAATCGTCTGACAACGATATGGTAGCGGTGAGGGAGGTGAACGCGAGGCAGAATGAGTGTGTGAAAGGTGAATGCGTGGAATGGGTGGCCGGCGACGGTGGTAGAGGCAGAAACAATAGAGTTTTTGATGCGACACTTGGATAGGTACATGCGGCTTAGAAAAGAACTGGGCTTTCAGTAACCCTGGGCAAACTCTAAAGTCAGTACAGCATTGTGGGCCTAAGGGCCGGTATTGGATTTTTGGTTCTCTATGTTTATATGTTTCTATGTGAAGCCTCCCTCCCTGATTGTCTAATCAATGCTTCAAGGCATGCAATACAAACCAGCCACGGAAGCTTTCCACCTCGCAGGTGAGCAGCCGCTGTGTGTATCAGCAGATGCAAGAAGGACTCTGCAGAGATTCAGAGCCAGAAACCATCCCAGCTGAGTACACAACAGCTCACTGAGTACACCTTTCACAGTCATCTCCAGCACTTCACCCATCCAAGCTGCTGTTCCCACAGACTTCAGATCAGCCAGCATCACCCCTGCACCAAAGGACTCCACAGCTTCAGAATGAAACCACTCTCGTCCAGTGGAACCGGTGCCATTCAGCATGAAGTGCTTTGTATAGCTGATGATGGCAGACTTCAAAACCCCAATCCTTAATCATTGGCCCGTCATTAATATCCTTACTGATCGAACGGCTCTACGGCAGGTGCCGTAGGATCACTGACACCAGACTACCTGCCATTGAGGACCAAAATACAGAGAGATGCCAGAAAAGTGTCAGTAACATCATTAAGGATCTCACACTCTGCTCATCGACTGTTTGTCCCAATCCCATCGGAGAGGAGGCTGCATAGCAACCACACCAGGACATTAGCCTCAAAAATCGAGCCTGGTGTGAATGTATCTTCCTGTGAATCCCACGACCATTTCACAAAACACCACAATATTTGACCAGTATGACACCCTATTGGTGATGTAGTCAGTGCCTTCCTCATAACCAATGTACAACCACCTGAGACTTTCGCTGCAATGCAGACTGAGGAAATTCCAACCCCAGCTGTAGAGTTACCAGTTGACGTTTCCGTTCATGAATGGTCACAGTCTGAAAAGTTAACTGTTTTCTCATTGCCATAGAGGCTGCCTGGCCTGCTAAAATCCCCAGCATTTTGCGTGTGTTGCTTTGTATATCCAGCATCTGCAGATTTTCTCCTGTCTGCAGAATTACCAAACTGGACTGAAGCCCGATTACTGCCAGTTCCATATCCTCAGAGTCACCAGCCCAATATTATCACCCATACAAAGACGCTTTGGTGCAGCGATTTGCCGTGATGTTCCTGTCACAAACTAAGGCGAAACTGGAACTAAATAATCTTCTGCTTGGGCGCAGCTCATGCTGACAGACCCGTCTGCAGATTGTGAGAGGGTGCAGAATCACTTCAGCTTGTCTCCAGCAGCTAGACTGAGCACATTTGATCACCATATTATTGCTGTGTGGTATCCTGCCCAGCACAATTGGCTACCAAGATTCCCACCAAAAAAAAAGGACCAATATATAGAATTATAAAATAGAAAATGCTGGTAGCTCAGTACACCAGGGTAACTTTGTGAAAGGAGAAATAGTGGAAGACGCAGTTTCAGACCTAGGACACCCAAAGATGCGTCCAATCAGCTAAAAGTTTCCAGTGTTTACTCTTTCTTACTTTAAAATGCCTGTAAAAGTAGTTTTATCTTTCTAACTCACTGCATAAATATAAAGTGACTGCAAAATGTTTGGGACAACATAAACTTTTCAACAGATTTTTTATATGGCACCGTACCCCAACCAGTTTGTTAGTTCTGAGTTCATTCTTACCCTGGTGTTGTAGCGGTGTGCTACACGCAGCGCTGAAATAACGACACGGAGATGGTAAACTGCAATCAAAGATAATTTTTTTCGAACTTCACAGCCTTGCTTTAAAGCCACCCTCATCCCGCCCTCCCTGGGCGCGGATGCTCTAAGGGGCACGTACTCAAAAACCCCTACAGGCATTTGTCCCTTTGTTGCGGACCTGCCCTTTGTGCCTGCGCGCTGGCTATTTGTGAGCCGGTTCGAGTGCGCCAGGAAATGGGTCGCCACATACCACCCACCCCAGAACCGGCGATACACCCCCCAATGTCCACAGTCTGGGCCGGACCCTGTTTGGGAGGTCGGCCTCTGCGCCGCGGTGCCGGAAACTCGACCGGTTGCTCCAGGTCCACATGGGTCGGTTTGAGTCGGTCCACCGTGAAAACCTCCTCTGTCCCCCCAACGTGGACCCGTTGTTCCTGAGCATCGTGAACGGCCCCTCGTAGGGCCGTTGCAGCGGTGGCCGATGCCCGCCCCGTCGTACAAACACAAACTTACAGTTCTGCAGGTCTTTGGGTACGCAGGTCGGGTTCTGCCCATGCTGCGAAGTGGGTATGGGGGCCAGGTTGCCGAGCCTCTGGCGTAGTCTGCTCAGGACTGCTGCGGGTTCTTCCTCTTGCCCCCTTGGGGCTGGTATGAACTCCCCGGGGACGACCAGGGGTGCGCCGTACATTAACTTGGCCGACGAAGCGTGCAGATCGTCTTTGGGCGCCGTGCGGATGCCGAGTAGGACCCAGGCAAGCTCGTCCGCCCAGTTAGCTCCTCGCAGGCAGGCCATGAGAGCCGACTTTAGGTGACGATGGAAATGCCTCACTAGTCCGTTCGACTGTGGGTGGTAGGCAGTTGTGTGGTGCAGCTGTGTCCCCAAAAGGCTGGCCATAGCTGACCACAGGCTGGAGGTGAACTGGGCGCCTCTGTCGGAGGTAATGTCGGCCGGCACACCAAAGCGGGATACCCAGGTTGCAATCAGTGCCCGGGCGCAGGTGGTGTCGGTGAGCGGACCGCCTCTGGCCATCTTGTGAACCGGTCCACGATAGTCAGGAGGTGTCGCGCTCCGCGCGACACTGGCAGGGGACCCACGATATCCACGTGATTGTGGTCGAAACGCCGGTGGGTGGGGTGGAACTGCTGCGGCAGAGCTTTGGTGTGCCGCTGCACCTTGGCCCTCTGGCAGTGCATGCACGTTTTGGCCCATTCACTGACTTGCTTGCGGAGTCCGTTCCAAACGAACCGGTTGGCTACCAGCCGGACAGTTGTCCTTATGGAGGGGTGCGCTAAGTTATGAATGGAGTCAAAAACACGGCGCCGCCAGTTTGCCGGGACGACGGGACGGGGTTGGCCGGTGGTCACGTCACAGAGTAGGGTCCTCTCACCTGGACCTACGGGGAGGTCCTGGAGCTGCAAGCCGGAGACTGCGGTTCTGTAACTCGGGATCTCCTCGTCTGCCTGCTGCGCCTCTGCCAGCGCCTCAAAGTCTACCCCTTGGGAAAGGGCATGAATGTTAGGGCGAGGGAGCGCGTCCGCCACGACATTGTCCTGACCCGAGACGTGCCGGACATCCGTCGTGTATTTAGAGATGTAGGACAGATGGCGCTGCTGGCGGGACGACCAGGGATCGGACACCTTCGTGAGCGCAAAGGTAAGCGGCTTGTTGTCCGTGAACGCGGTGAAGGGCCTACCTTCTAAGAAGTACCTGAAATGCCGGATTACCAGGTATAGCGCCAACAATTCCCGGTCGAAAGCACTGTATTTGAGCTCGGGTGGCCGCAGGTGTTTGCTGAAAAACGCCAGGGGTTGCCAGCGACCCTCGATGAGCTGCTCCAGCACCCCACAGACTGCCGTGTTAGATGCGTCCACTGTGAGGGCGGTAGGGACGTCCATTCTGGGGTGCACGTTCATCATCGCGACGTTCGCCAAGGCTTCCTTCGTTTGAATGAAAGCGGCGGCGGACTCCTCCTCCCACGCAATGTCCTTGCCCGGACCCGACAGCAGGGAGAACAGGGGACGCATCATTCGGGCAGCTGAAGGGAGGAAGCGGTGGTAGAAATTGACCATACCTACGAACTCCTGAAGGCCTTTGATCGTGGTGGGTCGGGGGAAATGGCGGACCGCATCTACCTTAGCGGGCAGAGGGGTTGCCAAGTCTTTAGTAATCCTGTGGCCCAGGAAGTCAATGGTGTCGAGCCTGAACTGGCATTTGGCCGGGTTGATCGTTAGACCGTAGTCACTCAGCCGGGCGTAGAGTTGACGGAGGTGGGACAGATGCTCCTGACGACTGCTGCTGGCTATAAGGATGTCGTCCAAATAGATGAATGCGAAGTCCAGGTCGCGTCCCACTGCGTCCATTAACCGCTGGAACGTCTGTGCGGCATTCTTCAGGCCGAACGGCATGCGGAGGAACTCAAAAAGGCCGAACGGGGTGATGAGAGCCGTTTTGGGGACGTCGTCCGGATGCATCGGGATTTGATGGTATCCTCGGACGAGGTCTACCTTGGAGAAGATCCGTGCACCGTGCAGGTTTGCTGCAAAGTCCTGAATGTGCGGCACAGGGTAGCGGTCCGGTGTGGTAGCTTCGTTCTGCCTGCGGTAGTCGCCGCACTGTTTCCAGCCCCCTGTTGCTTTGGGCACCATGTGCAGGGGGGAGGCCCATGGGCTGTCGGACCACCGGATGATCCCCAATTCCTCCATCCTCTTGAACTCCTCCTTCGCCAGTCGGAGCTTGTCCGGGGGAAGCCGCCGAGCACGGGCGTGGAGGGGTGGTCCCTGGGCCGGGATGTGGTGCTGTACGCCGTGTTGGTGCATGGCTGCCGTGAACTGCGGTGTCAGAACCGATGGGAAATCCGCCAAGATCCTGGTGAAGTTGTTGTCGGACAGCGTGATGGAGCCGAGGTGAGGGGCTGGCAACTGGGCTTCACCCAGGGAGAACGTCTGAAAGGTCTTGGTGTGGACCAGTCTCTTCCTCGGCAGGTCGACCAGCAGGCTGTGAGCCCGCAAAAATTCCGCGCCCAGAAGCTGTTGGGCTACGGCGGCCAGTGTGAAGTCCCACGTGAACCGGCTGGAACCGAACTGTAGCTGCACCGTACGGGTGCCATAGGTCCTTACCGTGCTGCTGTTCACGGCCCTCGGGGGGGGGGGGGACCCGGTGCCCTGTTGCGGGTGTCGTAACTCGTCGGAGGTAAGACGCTGATCTCGGCACCGGTGTCGACCAAAAAACGGCGTCCCGACCTCTTGTCCCACGCATACAGGAGGCTATCCCGATGGCCAGCCGCCGTAGCCATCTGTGGCGGCTGGCCCTGGCGTTTCCCGGGAACTGGCAGGGCGGGCGATAACGGCGGACTTCTGCGCCCCACCGCTGGTGGTAGAAACACCATTGTTCGTTGGGCTCCACACCCTTGCCTCTGGGGTTAGAGGGCTCTGCTGCCGGGCCTGGACTGGTTCGCTGCTGGGAGCGTGGCCTGGTGATCAGTGAGATGGACGCCCCACTCACCTTCTTGGCGTTCCACAGCAAGTCCGCCCGGGCTGCCACCTTCCGGGGGTTGCTGAAATCCGCGTCGGACAGCAGCAGGCGTATGTCCTCGGGCAGCTGCTCCAGGAATGCCTGCTCAAACATGAGGCAGGGTGTGTGTCCGGCCGGCCAGAGACAACATCTTATTCATTAAAGCTGATGGAGGCCTGTCTCCCAAGCCATCCAGGTGCAGTAAACGGGCAGCTCGCTCGCGGCGGAAGAGCCCGAAAGTCCCTATGAGCAGGGCTTTGAATTCCGTGTACTTGCCGTCCGCCGGGGGAGACTGTACGAACTCCGCGACCTGGGCCGCTGTCTCCTGGTCGAGGGAGCTCACCACTTAGTAGTAACGTGTATCCTCTGAGGTTATCTGCCGAACGTGGAATTGGGCTTCTGCTTCCTGGAACCATAGGTGAGGTCGCAGCGTCCAGAAGCTTGGCAATTTCAACGAAACCGCATGAACAGATGCGGCGTCGGTCATCTCCAGTCCAAAAATCGTTTGGACCGTCGGGGCCACCAATTGTAGCGGTGTGCTACACGCAGCGCTAAAATAACGACACGGAGTCGGTAAACTGCAATTAAAGATGATTTTATTCGAACTTCACAGCCTTGCTTTAAAGCCTCCCTCATCCCGCCCTCCCCGGGCGCCGATGCTGTAAGGGACACGTACTCACAAACCCCCGCAGGCTTTTTCCCTTTGTTGCGGACCTGGCCTTTGTTCCTGCGCGCTGGCTATTTGTGAGCCGGTTCGAGTGCGCTAGGAAGGGGGTCGCCACAGTAGGAAGGACATGCAAGTGTTATCACAAACTATTTTGGATCTAGATAGGCAATATTCTGTGGCACCCACTGCGGAATTATATAAAAGCCGGGCTGATTTGCAAGCGAAGTTTAATCTTCTATCTACAAACCTGTCAGAACAATTAATTCTTAAGATACGTGGCCTCTATTATGAATATGGTGACAAGGCGAGCCGGCTTATGGCTCATCAGTTGCAGCGTCAAGCTGCATCACGACTTATTCCCCTCTGTATATCTCAGAGTTTCCCTCAGATATAACAAGTATGGAACGTTTTTCAGATAATTTGGAAATACCAACTCTTCAACCAGAGAAGGTGGAGAATTTAGGTCGGGCTCTTGGTCAGGAAGATGTTAATAATGCCATTATGGCTATGCAGAGTGGTAAGTCCTCAGGTCCTGATGGTATTCCGATAGAATATAAAAGAAATTTAAGGGTAAGCTCATACCGGTCCTTCTGGAGGTGTTTCAGGAATATTTGGAGAACGGTTCCTCAACCCCTACTCTTTCACAGGAATCTATTTCACTTCTTCTTAAAAAGGACAAGGACCCGACTCCATGTGGGTCGCAGCGCCCCACCTCACTTCTGAGTATGGATGTGAAAATGTTGGCTAAAGTGCTTGCGTGCCGGTTAGAATACCCACTTCCCAAGATAATCTCAGATGATCGAAACAGGTTTCATTAAAAATCGCCATTCGTTTTTTAATATCCGTCGACTGGCTGATGTGGTTTATTCACCCAGTGATTCTCCGAGTACGGAGGATGTTATCTCCTTGAACGCGGAGGAGCAGTTTGATAGAGTGGAGTGGGTATACTTGTTCAGTGGTTTGAAGAAATGCGGATTTGGGTTTATTTATTATGTCACTCGCCTTTAGCGTGTATACAGACGAATTATTTTCGATCTGAGTATGTCCCATTAACACGTGGCGCTTGCCGAGGCTGCTCATTGTCCCCTTTTCTTTCTGCAATTGCAATTGAACCTCTTTCTATTGCACTTAAGTCAACTACATTATTCCAAGGTGTTAGGAGTGGGGACATGGTACACCATGTATCCCTGTATGCTGATGACCTCTTGTTTTATGTTAGTGACCCTGCAGATAGTAGTCCTGCTATTGTGTCATTATTAGGTCAATTTGGAGCTTTCACTGGCCATAAACTGAACCTCAAAAAAGCAAATGCTTTCCCATTAATAATTTGGCTCTACAGATCCGACAGGAGTCTTTTCCTTTCCCTTTATCTCAAGATGGTTTTGTATACCAAGGAATGCACGTTACTCGCTCTTTTACGTCTCTGTTTGAAGCTAACTACAGGCCTCAGTTTTGCCACATAAAGGCTGATTTTGAGAGATGGCGCAGTTTACCTCTTGCTGTAGCTGGAAAAATCCAATCAGTGAAAATGACCAACTTCCCAGAATTCTTTATTTGTTGGGCTTGCCAGTTTTCTTACCGGAGTTATTTTTTCAAATTAGTCGACCAAGCTATAACCGCCTTTATTTGGGAAAATAAGGTCCCAAGGGTTAATACGCGCATTCTCCAAAGAGGTCGCGTCACAACAGAGGGAAAAGAGGTGGTGGCGTGGCACTGTTGATTAGAGACCGTGTCACGGCTGCAGAAAAGGAAAAAGTAATGTAGGGATTGACTACTGAGTCTCTGTGTGTGGACGTTGGAAACAGGAAGGGGTCAATAACTCTGCTGGGTGTTTTTATAGACCACACAATAGTAACAGGGAATCGAGGAGCAGATAGGGAGACAGATTCTGGCAATGAGTAATAATACCAGGGTTGTCGTGATGGGAAGTTGCGTCTCTACTTTCTGCGAAGGTTCTGGAAAGTCCATCTCCCACCGTCCATCCTCATCACATTCTACAGGGGTTGTATTGAGAGCATCCTGAGCAGCTGCATCACTGCCTGGTTCGGAAATTGCACCATCTCGAATCGCAAGACCCTGCAGTGGATAGTGAGGTCAGCTGAGAAGATCATCGGGGTCTCTCTTCCCGCCATTGCAGACATTTACACTGCAGGCTGCATCCGCAAAGCAAACAGCATTATAAAGTACCCAACACACTCCTCATACAAACTCATCTCCCTCCTGCCGTCTGGGAAAAGGCTCCGAAGCATTCGGGCTCTCACGACCAGACTATGTAACAGATACTTCCCCCCAGCCATCAGACTCCTCAATACCCAGACTGACACTACCTTCTACTGTGCATATTGTCTTGTTTATTATTTATTGTAATGCCTGCACTGTTTTGTGCAATTTATGCAGTCCTGGTTAGGTCTGTAGTCTAGTGTAGCTTTTTTTCTGTGTTGTTTTTACGTAGTTCAGTGTAGTTTTTGCACTGTTCAGTGTAGCACCATGGTCCTGAATAAATGATCTTTCGTTTTTACTGTGTACTGTACCAGCGGTTGTGGTCGAAATGGCAATAAAAATGATTTGACTTGAATTTCCCAAATATTGACTGGCAATTCCATAGACCAAGCGGTTGAGTAGGGATGGAGTTTGTTAGGTGTGCTCAAGAAGGGTTCTGGACACAATATGTAGATATGCCTACAAGAGTAGATGCTATACCTGATCTGGTATTGGGAAATGAACCAGGTCAGGTCTCAGATAACTCAGATGGAGAACATTTTGGAGATAGTGATCAGAGCTCTATCTCCTTTACCATAGCATTGGAGAGGCATAAGAACAGACGGAAAAGTGTTTTAGATAGATAGATAGATAGATAGATAGATACTTTATTCATCCCCATGGGGAAATTCAACCTTTTTTCCAATGTCCCATACACTTGTTGTAGCAAAAAAACTAATTACATACAATACTTAACTCAGTAATAATATGATATGCATCTAAATCACTAACTCAAAAAGCATTAATAATAGCTTTAAAAAAAAGTTCTTAAGTCCTGGCAGTTGAATTGTAAAGCCTAATGGCATTGGGGAGTATTGACCTCTTCATCCTGTCTGAGGAGCATTGCATCGATAGTAACCTGTCGCTGAATCTGCTTCTCTGTCTCTGGATGGTGCTATGTAGAGGATGTTCAGGGTTTTCCATAATTGACCGTAGCCTGCTCAGCGCCCTTCGCTCAGCTACCGATGTTAAACTCTCCAGTACTTTGCCCACGACAGAGCCCGCCTTCCTTACCAGCTTATTAAGACGTGAGGCGTCCCTCTTCTTAATGCTTCCTCCCCAGCACGCCACCACAAAGAAGAGGGCGCTCTCCACAACTGACCTATAGAACATCTTCAGCATCTCACTGCAGACATTGAATGACGCCAACCTTCTAAGGAAGTACAGTCGACTCTGTGCCTTCCTGCACAAGGCATCTGTGTTGGCAGTCCAGTCTAGCTTCTCGTCTAACTGTACTCCCAGATACTTGTAGGTCTTAACCTGCTCCACACATTCTCCATTAATGATCACTGGCTCCATATGAGGCCTAGATCTCCTAAAGTCCACCACCATCTCCTTGGTCTTGGTAATATTGAGACGCAGGTAGTTTGAGTTGCACCATATCACAAAGTCCTGTATCAGTTTCCTATACTCCTCCTCCTGTCCATTCCTGACACACCCCACTATGGCCGTGTCATCAGCGAACTTCTGCACATCGCAGGACTCCGAGTTATATTGGAAGTCTGATGTGTACAGGGTGAACAGGACCGGAGAGAGTACGGTTCCCTGCGTACTTATTTGAGCAGGGTGAAATATGAGGCTATCAGGCAGCAAATTGGAAGCATAAATTGGAACAGACGTTCTCAGGGAAATGTACGGCAGAAATGTGGGAAATGTTCAGGGGATATTTGCGTGGAGTTCTGCATAGGTAGGTTCCAATGAGACAGGGAATGTACGGTAGGTCACAGGAAACGTGGTGAACAAAGGCAATTGTAAATCTAGGCAAGAAGAAAACAAAAGCTTACTAAAAGTTCAAAAAACCAGGTACTGATACAGATCTAGAAAATTACAAGGTTAGCAGGAAGGAGTTTAAGAAGGAAATTAGGAAAGCCGGAAGGGGCCATGAGAAGGAATTGTCGGACAGGATTAAGGAAAACCCAAAAGCTTTCTACAAGTGTCTGAAGAGCAAGAGGATAAGAGTTGAGAGAATAGAACCTATCAACTGTGACAGTAGAAAAGTGTGTATGGATCCGGAGGAGATAGCAGAGATACTTAATGACTACTTTGTTTCAGTATTCACTACGGAAAGGGATCTTGCAGCGGAATGATAAGTTTGAGCATATAGACATTAAGAAAGAGCATGTGTTGGAGATTTTGGAAATCATCAACTTAGATAAGTCACCGGGACTGGAGGAGATGGAACCCAGGCTACTCTGGGAGACAAGGGAAGAGATTGCTGAGCCTCTGGCAATGATCTTTGCATCATCAATGGGGACGTGAGAGGTTCCGGAGGATTGGAAGGTTGCGGATGTTGTTCCCTTATTCAAGAAAGTGAGTAGAGATAGCACGGGAAATTATAGACCAGTGAGTCTTGCTTCAGTGTTTGGTAAGTTCATGGAAAAGATCCTGACAGGCAGGACTTATGAACATTTGGAGAGGCATAGTATGATTAGGAATAGACAGCATAGCTTTGTTAAGGGCAGATCATGCCTTTTGAGAATGATAGAACTTCTTTTTTTCTGGATGTGACTAAACACACTGTTGAAGGTAGAGAAGCAGATGTAATGTAGATGGATTTAGGCAAGGCACTTGATAAGGTACCCCATTTGATAATTTATCCCAGGCTTATTGAGAAATTAAGGAGGGATGGGATCCAAAGGGACAATGCTTTGTGGATCCAGAAATGGCTTGTCCACAGAAGGGAATGTGTGGTTGTGCACGGGTCATATTCTGTATGAAGGCCGGTGACCAGTGGTGTGCTTCAGGGATCTGTTCTGGGACCCCTACTCTTCCTGATTATTATAAACGGCCTGGATGAGGAGATGGAGGGATAGGTTAGTAAATTTGCTGATGACACAAATGTTTGGGGTGTTGTGGATCATGTGGAGGGCTGTCAGAGGTTATAACGGGACAGTGATAGGATGGAAAACTGGCCTGCAAGTAGCAGATGGAGCTCAGCCCAGATAACTGTCAGGTGTTTCATTTTGGTAGGTCAAAATATGATGGGAGAATATAGTCAGGCTCCTGGCAGTGTGGAGGATCAGAGGGATCTTCGGGTTGGAGTCCATAGTAAGCACAAAGCAACTGTGCAGGTTGACTCTGTGGTTAAAAATGCATACGGTGCATCGGCCTTCCAGTCGCCTCGCTGCAGGGAGGATGTGGAAATCATAGAAAGGGTGCAGAAGAGATTTACAAGGATGTTGTGTGGATTGGGGAGCACGCCTAATGAGAATAGGTTGAGTGAACTTGGCCTTTTCTCCTTGGAGCAACAGAGGATGGCAGGTGACCTGATAGAGGTGCATAAGATCATGGCAGGCATTGATCGTGTGGATAGTTAGAGGCTTTTCCCCACAGCAGAAATAGCTAACATGAGAGGGCCCAGTCTTAAGGTGCTTGGAAATAGGTACCCAGGAGATTTCAGGGGTATGTTTTCTTTTACGTGGAGAGTGGTGAGTGCGTGAAATGGGCTGCCGGGGTCGGTGGTGGAAGCAGATACGATAGGGTCGTTTAAAAGACTCCTGGATAGGTTCATGGAGCTTAGAAAAAATTAGCGCTATAGGCAATACGTAAATTCTATGGTAAGGACATGTTCGGAGAGCATTGTGCGCCGAGGGGCCTATATTGTTCCGTAGGCTTTCCATGTTTCTGCGTTTCTATGTTAGCCAATCGTAGTGTGTGTTTTTATTTGACCAACGGGCATTTCAGCCAATGACAACGTGGGACAGAGGTGTATCTGAGCTACAATAGGCCGGATGGAAACCTTCCAGAGGCGGCTGACCAGAGAGACCCACAGTACTCCGGCTGTGCTCTAACCAACATCGAACAGCAAGGGAACAGGTACTTCTGCTCACTCTGTTGTTCTGATGCAATTGAACTTGTCACTTCAGGCATTACTGGACCAGTCACTTCTGCCTCCCCAAAGACCACATCGCTGCACTCTCCACACATTCATGTGGTATCCAACAGCCTCTTTTGCATCTGCCTCCACCACCACCCCTGGCATTTATTCCAGACACCCTTCACCATGAGTATTAACATAGAACATAGAACAATACAGCACAGTACAGGCCCTTCGGCCCACAATGTGTGCCGACCCTAAACCCTGCCTCCCATGTAACCCTCCAACCTAAATTCTTCCATATACCTGTCTAGTAGTCTCTTAAACTTCACTAGTGGATCTGCCTCCACCACTGACTCAGGCAGTGTATTCCACGCACCAACCACACTGAGTAAAACAAAACCTTCCTCTAATATCCCCCTTGAACCTTAAACCCATTACCTTATAGCCATGTACACTTGTATTGAGCAGTGTTGCCCTGGGGAAGGGGCGCTGGCTGTCCACTCTATCTATACCTCTTAATATCTTGTACACCTCTATCATGTCCCCTCTCATCCTCCTTCTTTCCAAAGAGTAAAGCCCGAGCTCCCTTAATCTCTAATCATAATCCATACTCTCTAAACCAGGCAGCATTCTGGTAAATCTCCACTGTACCCTTTCCAATGCTTCCACATCCTTCCTATAGTGAGGCGACCAGAACTGGACAGAGTACTCCAAGTGTGGCCCAACCAGAGTTTTATCGTTACATCGCGTCTCTTAAACTCTATCCCTCGACTTATGAAAGCTAACACCCCATAAGCTTTCTTAACTAACCTTCTACCCGTGAGGCAACTTTCAGGGATCTGTGGACATGTACCCACAGATCACTCTGCTCCTCCAAACTTCCAAGTATCCTGTAATTTACTTTGTATTCTGCCTTGGAGTTTGTCCTTCCAAAGTGTACCACCTCACACTTCTCTGGGTTGAACTCCATCTGCTACTGCTCAGCCCACTTCTGCATTCTATCAATGTCTCTCTGAAATCTTCGACAATCCTCTACACTATCTACAACACCACCAACCTTTGTGTCGTCTGCAAACTTACCCCCACATCCACGTCGTTAAGAAAAATCACGAAAACAGGAGGTCACAGAACCGATCCTTGTGGGACACCACTAGTCACAGCCTTTCAATCCGAATGTACTCCCTCCACCACGACCCTCTGCGTTCTGCAGGCAAGCCAATTCTGAATCCACTTGGCCAAACCTTCCAGTATCCCATGCTTCCTGACTTTCTGAATAAGCCTACCAAGTGGTACCTTGTCAAATGCCTTACTAAAATCCATGTAGATTACATCCACTGCACTACCTTCATATAGATGCCTGGTCACCTCCTCAAAGAACTCTATCAGGCTTTTTAGACACGATCTGCCCTTCACAAAGCCATGCCTTTTGTCCCTGATCAGACCACAATTCTCTAATAGATTCTAACTCTAAGAATCTTTTTCAACAGCTTTCCCACCACAGACGTAAGGCTCACTGATCTATAATTACCTGGACTATTCCTACTTCCTTTTATGAAGAAGGGGACAACATTCTCCCTCCTCCAATCCTCCGGTACCATTCCCCTGGACAACGAGGACATAAAGATCCTAGACAGAGGCTCAGCAATCTTTTCTCTCGCCTTGTGAAGCAGCCTGAGGAATACTCCATCAGGTCCCGGGGACTTATCCGTCCTAATGCATTTTAAAAACTCTAACTCATTTCCTCCCTTAATATCAACATGCTCCAGAACATCAACCTCGCTCATACTGTCCTCACCGTCATCAAGTTCCCTCTCATTGGTGAATACCGAAGAGAAGTATTCATCGCTCACTTTCAAAGCATCCAGGCACATCTTCCCACCTTTATCTCTAATCGGTCCTACCTTCACTCCCGTCATGCTTTTGTTCTTCGCATAATTGAAGAATGCCTTGGGGTTTTCCTTTATCCTACTCGCCAAGGCCTTCTCATGTTCCCTTTTTGCTTTTATCAGACCCTTCTTAAGCTCTTTTCTTGCTACCCTATATTACTTAATAGACCCATCTGATCTTTGTTTCCTAAACATCATGTATGCTGCTTTCTTCCACCTGACTAGATTTTCCACCTTACTTGTCACCCATGGTTCCTTCAACCTACCATTCTTTATCTTCCTCATCGGGACAAATTTATCCCTAACATCCCTCTGGTTCCATACATACTTTCCCACCGTCACACTTGATAGGTCCAATTCTTTCACGTCTTATCCTTTTAGGTGTTCCATGCAACTGCATAGTTATTTTGGTGTACACACCGATTTGCAGTTGTGCACAGTTTTGCGTGTATTGGTAGATTCGTGGGTGCACTTGGGTTTGGGCGTCCCTAACTTTGAACTGAGTCTTGCACTTTAAGGGACTGCGCATGGATTTGGTGATGTGCACTGATTAGGGCAGAGTCAAAGAATATGGGATTACACAGGGAGTTCAGGATTGCGTGAGATTTTGGTGTGTCGACAGATTCAGGATGTCATTGAATTTGAAATTTGTTCTTCCTATTTGTTTTAAGGAAGAAACATTTATTTTGTAAGCTGTTTGAAATTATTCTTCCTCTGGGATACTGATGGGCATGTTTTGGCGTCATCGGATTTAGGTTGCGCACGGAATTGGGGTTCGCTATGATTTGGGATCATGCACTGATTTGCGGGTGCACTCGGATTTAGCAGTCCGTACGGATTTGGGGATGCGCTCTGATGTAGCGTAATGTTAAGAGTATGCCAATGAAAATAAATTCAGCGGTACGTGCAGATTTGGTGAAGCTTAGGAGTATTTGGGGGTACAGACCAGTTTGGTGATGTCAGCCGATTGGGCAGTGTCTGCAGATTTGGAGATAAACACAGATTTTTAGAAGTGTACTGATTTAATGGTGTGTCGGCGAATATGGGAGTGTACACGGATCTCGGGATTGCGCAGATTTGCAGGTTTTGGCAAATTGAAGGCTGCAAACACATTTGGTTTTGCCGGAGGACTTGGAGATGTGCATCAATTTGGGGTGTGTCAGATTTGGTGTCGGCGTTTTGGGGTGTCTGTTAATTTAGAGGTGCCACAGACTTGGGGATCTCCAGATTCAGGAGTATGTCCGCGAATATGATGTGCACACGGAATTTGGGGTGCGTGAAGATTTGGGATAATCCAATGTGTGTGTGGGGGTGCCTGCGGATTTGGAGCCGTGACGAATCTTAAGGTTCTTTCATTGGTACAATCATTAACAATAAATGCAATTTGAATTTTGACCTTTGTTGATATTTTATGGGTCAGGCAGCCATTTTGTGAAGGATTTGACATTACTCTTACTTGGCGAATCAAAGTTGAATGTGGGGGTTGCAGCGTTTTGGGGGTACGTACAGATTAGTGGATGCACAAGATTTGACATCATATCATATTTTTACTGAGTTAAGTATTGTATGTAATTAGTTTTGCTACAATAAGTGTATGGGACATTGGAAAAAATGTTGAATTTCCTCATGGGGATGAATAAAGTATCTATCTATCTATCACACACACACACACACACACACACACACACACACACACACACACACACACACACACACACACACACACACAAACACACAGATAGATAGATAGTGACTAAGTCACTGAAGAAGTTAGAGGGCTTCATGTATTTGAAAGTGTTCATTCATGTCGCCACGCACAAGCATCTTACAAAGGTCCCTCTTGGTAGAGTCTGCAAAACACCAACTACATTAAGAGTTTATACCATTGAGAAGAATGGCAACAATAGCCGATTCAATACAATTTCACAGACTTCATTTCAATATTCTGTACTTGATAAATGATTCCTCAGAAGTAGATATTTACAGTGGAAGCAAATGTTATTGAGAAGACACCTCGAAGGTTCCGGTACGGTTATTGGGACAAACCAACTTACACAACTGGTCTAAAAATTAATTCACTAAAGTAAACACAATCTGTCACCGTGGGGATGGCACCTGTTTGATGTAATAGGTTTCTATATACGTTAAACAGTTTTATTTTAAAACATGTTGAAATCTGTCCCTGTGGAGTCGCTAGATGGTATTTATGTGGTGCTTCAACATTCCTTTCCAATAGACCGCCTGTGGCACAGGGGGACACATTGCTGCGCAGAGAATATGTCTGCAATGTTAGATAGGTATTTCAGTGTGGCGAAAATATTGTACGTGTTCATTGCCGTCACTGGAGTTCCTGGTGAGTGAGCAGAGCGATTCTTGTTTGGTATTTCCGTGTGTTAACCAGTGGGAACCTGTTTATGATTAAACCGACAAGCTTCCAAGTTGATGATCTTTGCACCGATATTCGTCAGAGGAGAAGGCAGGTCAAAGACAGAGTGACCCGTGTCTGATGTTAGATTAGCAGCCGTTCACAGGCTCTAGCTCTCCTGATTTTTAGCTGAAGCGCGGTCCTGTGTTTAGTGAATGTGTTCAGTAATGCCAGTGTCTGTCCTCTCTCCACTCCACCCCCACTCTCTCTCTCTCTCTCTCTCTCTCTCTCTCTCTCTCTCTCTCTCTCTCTCTCTCTCTCTCTCTCTCTCTCTCTCTCTCTCTCTCTCTCTCTCTCTCTCTCTCTCTCTCTCTCTCCAGTGAATGTAGTGGCGATTGTGATACTATCCCGGGGAAAGTGCGGCCTCTCTACCTGCACCACTCGCTACCTGGTGGCCATGGCAGCTGCGGATCTACTGACCATTGTCTCCAGCGTCATTTTGATTCGAATCAATTGGTATTACTTTCCGTGGAATTTTCTAGACATCACCCCTGTGTGCAGTGTTATCAATGCACTGAGCTACACAGCCACAAACTGTTCTGTCTGGTTCACCGTCGCTTTCACCTTTGATCGGTTTGTCGCTATTTGCTGCCAGAAGCTGAAAACAAAATACTGCACCGGGAAAACTGCGGCTGTGGTTCTGACAACAAACGGCGTACTGTCCTGTCTGAAAAACGTTCCCCGATACTTCACGTTTGAACACAGAGTGATCATCGACAATGTACCGTGGTTTTGTAGAACCGTGGACAGTTATTTCACTGACCCTGGATGGATAGCATATGACTGGCTGGATACGGTTTTAACTCCGTTCCTCCCTTTCGCTGCGATCCTGCTGCTCAACGCTCTGACAGTCAGACACATTTTAGTGGCCAGTCGGGTCCGTAAGGGGCTGAAGGGTCAGAGCAAGGGGGAGAACCGCAGTGACCCGGAGATGGAGAGCAGGAGGAGGTCTATGGTTTTACTCTTCACCCTCTCCGGCAGCTTCATCCTCCTGTGGATGACAGTGGTTTTAAATGTCATATATTATCAGGTCTCAGGAAAAGGATTCGAATTCAACGATTCTGAATGGATCTTTCAGTACTTCGGAGTTTTGCTGATGAATTTCAGCTGCTGCACGAACACATTTATTTACGCGGTGACTCAGTCGAAATTCAGGGAGCAGGTGATCAGCGCGGTGAAATATCCCGTCACCTCGGTGCTTCAGTTCAACAATAAAGCCGCGTACTGAGCACAAGCCAGTGCGTTGAGTCTCGAGCCCGGGCTCTGGTTCCTCTCATTCACTGCCTGATGGCCAAGTTTTTATTCCCGGGCGGATTTTCCCAGCGACCGTCAGCTCCGGGACATTAGGGTAGTTTGTGTGGTGGAGGGAGGGGGCGTGGATGTGAGGGGGTAAAGCACCGTCATGGGGACTCAGAAGCTCATTGGCCCGCCATATGTCAATCAGTGTACTGCTCCAGTATGCCGCCCACCATTTGGTCTGTGGATATGTCTGTCTATTCCCCTTCATGCTCAGTACCTCACAGTCTGACGTTCCCAGAGGACTGTAGGGCTAGTCTGATACTGGTTGGCTAGTCCACTGTCAGTTACTCTAATCTCCAACTTACACATGAATAATGGGCTAACGCGAAAATACAGGGCGGGGTATGGATAAATACTGTTTTTATTTTCATTGGTGAAAAGCCATGTCGCTGGATCTTAATTGCTGCCTCCTCTACTACCAATGACTGTCGTCAATAGCTGAAACTGATTATAGCTGGGAGATTAGTATCCAAGGATGCAGACAGTATCGAAAGAACAGGCTGGAAGACAGAGATGGTGGCATAGTTCTGCTTGTAAAATAACAAGTAAAATCAAACCATTAGAAAGAGGTGATGTAGGGGCGGAAGGTGTTGAACCATTGTGGATAGAGCTAAGGAACTACAAGGTGAAAGACACTGTATAGACCATGGAACAGCAGTAAGGATGTGACCTACAAATTAAACGGGAGATAGTGAATGCTTACCGAAAAGGAAATGGTAGAAGAGTCATGAGGAATTTAAATGTGCATGTAGATTGGAAAAATCAGGTTCAGCTTGAGTCCTGGTAAAGGGATTTCTCGAGTGCCTTCGAGATCGCTTTTTAAGGCAGCTCACGATTGAACCGACTGGAGGATCCGCTCTACTGAATCGGGTGTGGGGCAATGAAGCAAAAGTGATTGGAAACCTGAAAGTAGAAGAACCTTTAGGGACAAACGAGCATAATGTTTTTGAATTCACCCTGAAGTTTGAGAAGGAGAAGCGAAAATCAGATGTGGTGGTATTACAGCAGAGTGACGGTAATCACAGAGGCGATTACAATCGGCCGGAATTAACTGGAAAGATCACCGGCAGGAACAACGGCAGGGCAGCGATGGCTGGAATTTCCGGAAGCAATTCGGAAGGCATGGGATAAATACATCACAAAAGAGGAAGAGATTTGCAGGAATGTCAATGCCAGCATAAAAGCCCAAGAGAATTGAGAAAAAAATTGTGGGAAGTTAAACAACTGGGAAACTTATGAAAGCCAAAAGAAAACAACTAAAAAGTAATGAAGGTAAAGATGGAATATGAATTTAAACTAGACAGAGACAAAAAGAGGACACCAAGCATTTCTTCAGATACATAACGTGTAAAAGGGAGGAGAGAGTGAATTTCAGGCCGTAGGTAAACGATGCTGGAGACTTAGTAATGGGGCAAACGAAATGGCGGACTGAATCGGTATTTTAGGAATATGGGCAAAAAAGTTGGCAGATGATGTACAGTGCAAACACGAGGAAATCTGCAGATGCTGGAAATTCAAACAACACACACAAAATGCTGGTGGAACACAGCAGGCCGGCAGCATCTATAAGGAGAAGCTCTGTCGACGTTTCGGGCTAAGACCCTTCGTCAGGACTAACGAAAAGTAGTAAGGGATTTGAAAGTAGTGGGGGGAGGGGGAAATGCGAAATGATAGGAGAAGACCGGAGGGGGTGGGATGAAGCTAAGAGCTGGAAAGTTGACTGGCAAAAGTAATAAAGAGCTGGAGAAGGGAAATGATCATGGGACAGGAAGCCTCGGGAGAAAGAAAGGAGGAGGGGGATCACCAGAGGGAGATGGAGAACAGGCAGTGATGGGGAGAGAGAAAAAAACAAACAACTAAATATGCCAGGGATGGGGTAAGAAGGGGAGGAGGGGCATTAACGGAAGTTAGAGAAGTCAATGTTCATGCCATCAGGTTGGAGGCTACCCAGCCGGTATATCAGGTGTTCTTCCTCCAACCTGAGTTTGGATTCATTTTGACAGTAGAGGAGGCCATAGATAGACATATCTGAATGGGAATGGGACGTGGAATTAAAATGTGTGGTCACTGGGAGATCCTGCTTTCTCTGGCGGACCGAGCGTAGGTGTTCAGCGAAACCGTCTCCCAGTCTGCGTCGGGACTCACCAATATATAAAAGGCCACACCGGGAGCACCGACCGCAGTATACCACACCAGCCGACTCACAGGTGAAGTGTCGCCTCACCTGGAAGGACTGTCTGTGGCCCTGAATGGTGGTGAGGGAGGAAGTGTAAGGGCAGGTGTAGCACTTGTTCCGCTTACAAGGATAAGTGCCAAGAGGGAGATCGGTGGGAAGGGATGGGGGAGGGGAGTTGGGGGTGATAAGTGGACAAGGGAGTCGCGTAGGGAACGATCCCTGCGGAAAGCAGAAGGGGGGGGGGTGGGAATGATGTGCTTGTAAGTGGGATCCCAATGGAGATGGCGGAAGTTATGGAAAATTATACGTTGAACCTGGAGGCTGGTGGGCTGGTAGGTGGAACCCTATCACGAGTGGGGTGGCGGGCGGATGAGATGAGGGGCAGATGTGCGGGAAATGGGAGAGATGCGTCTGAGAGCAGAGTTGATGGTGGAAGAAGGGAAGCCCCTTTGTTTAAAAAAAGAAGACATCTCCTTCGTCCTGGAATGAAAAGCCTCATCCTGAGAGCAGATGCAGCGGAGACGGAGGAATTGTGAGAAGGGGATAGCATTTTTGCAAGAGTCAGGATGGGAAGAGGAATAGTCCAGGTAGCTGTGAGAGTCTATAGAATTATAGTAGGAAGAACCAAAGGAGAAATTATTGAGAGTAAGAACTAATTCCGCTAGACGGAGTAGAGTGGTGGTAGAATGGTTAGGTCTGGAATCCAAAAAGAAGCGAAGAGCTTTGAAACCGTCCAGGTGGAGGATGGAGTTATATAGGGACTGGATGTCCATGGTGAAATTAAGGCGGTGGGGGCCAGGGAACTTAAAATAATTGAAAAAATTCAAAGCCTGAGTAGTGGAACGAACATAGGTGGGAAGAGATTGAACGAGGGGGGTTAAGATAGTGTCAAGGTATGCAGAAATAAGTTCCATGGGGCAGCAGCAAGCTGAGACAATAGGTCTACCTGGACAGGCAGGTTTGTGGATCTTGGGTAGGACGTAGAAACGGGAAGTGCGGGATGTGTGAACTATGAGGTTGGTGACAGTGGATGGGAGATCCCCAGAGCTGATAAGGTTGGTGATGGTATAGGAGACAGTGGCCTGGTGCTCCTTAGTGGGGTCATGATCAAGGGGTAAATAAGAGGAGGTATCAGAGGGTTGTCGCTGTACCTTGGCCAGATAGAGGTCAGTACGCTAGACAACAACAGCTCCCCCCTTATCAGCGGGTTTGATAGTGAGGTTGGGATTGGTGTGGAGGGAGCGGAGAGGAGGGCGTTCGGAAGGAGTTAGGTTGGAATTCGAACAGGGTGTGGTGAAGTCGCAACGGTTGATGTTCCGTCGGCAATTAGAAATAAAGAGATCCAGGGCAGGCAGAAGACCAGAGCGGGGTGTCCATGAAGAGGAGAAGGGTTGAAGACGGGAGAAGGGGTCATCGATGGGGGTAGGAGAGTCCTTGCCAAAGAAATAAGCTCGGAGACGGAGCTGGCGGAAGATGAGTTCATCATGGCGTACGCGGAACTCGCTGAGGTGGGGGCGAAGAGGGATAAAGCTGAGGCCCTTACTGAGGACCGAGCGCTCTGCCTCAGAGAGTTGAAGGTCGGAGGGAATGGTAAAGACCCGGCACGGATGAGAGATGGGATCAGAGGGGGGAGGGAGACTGGAAGTGTCAGTGGAGAGGGAAAGGTTGCGCTGAGAGGAAGATGGAGCCTCTGAGGGCCCAGGAGTGACGATGGGATCTGAGGGAGAGGGGATTGCAGAGTGGTGGTGGTGGAAGGGGAGAACGGCCTTTAATAAAGCCCATTTGATTCATAGAGATGATTTTAGTTAAAATATTTTCAGAATAAAGTGATCGAAAATGGCGGAGATGAACAACAATAAAAATAATCCGGGATTCCATAATGGGGGTAAAAAAAGAAAAAACAACACCCAAATTATAAAGCCCGGAAAAAAAAGTCGATATCTATCGACGCAAGCCCCAGGAAAAGCATCGATGCTGTTATAGCTCTACCTACGTGGATATAAAAAAGTAATCTCTGGCTCCCTCTACCGGACATAAATCCCATTACAGTCGACAGATATCTCAGTAAAGTTAACTTGAAAAGATAGTGTTTTTCCTATAAAACAAAACGACCTTCAATTTGAAAGTAACCTTCATAGTATTAGATAAGGGAAGAAAAACACATCCAAAACAATTCTTGAAATATTTGTACAAAGGAAAAACAATCAGCATCTTTAAATTATCCAATCTATCTTTAAAACACAAGAAAAATCAAATAATTACTTAAAAGATCTTCAATAAAGCATACAGAAAAAAAAACAATTAATTCATTTAAATGCTGCAAAAAGAAAAAAAGTTCTAGAAGTACAAACTGAACTACAGCCTATCAACAGTTCTCCCACTATATCTTCTGAGGTTAAAACCGGCCAAACCAGTCTTTGTCAAAAATAAAAATGAATTAAGCTAAAAACTTTCTGTGAGCATCAGATCTTCCAGTTTTATCAGTCTTTACACTGTGGGACACTCAAACCATTATAAATCAATATTTGCACAAAAGGAAAAACAATCGCCATCATTAAATTATCCAGTCTTTCTTTAAAACGTAAAGAAATCGAAGCAATTACTTAACAAAAAAACTTTTAAAAAGTATACAGAAAAAAAGTTGGTTCATTTAAATGCTGCAGAGAAAAAAAAAATACGAGATGGTTCAAAATTATCTAGAGTCTTTCAACAGTTCTCCCGCTATATCTTCGAAGTTTAAAACCACCAAAACCAATCTTTTTCGAAGCTGAGGATACATTTTAAGGTAAAAACTTTCTATAACCATCAAATCTTCCAATTTCATCGCTTTACACCACGAGACAGTCAAATTATTATAAATTATTCAAACTTCAGATTCGCCATCGGACTCGTCAGACAAAGAGTTAATAAAACGCAATGCTTCGGCTGCATCATCAAAAATACGAACTCCAGAATTTTTAACAAAAAGCCTTAATTTGTCTGGCTATTGTAATAATGGAAAGAGCTTTTTTTGAAAAGCTAATTTCATAGAAGAGACACATGCAGCACGTTTCTCAACAATTTCACGTGGAAAATCTTGAAAAAAAAACGAACTTCTGAACTTTGAAATTGAAATAATCTTTGTTTTCTTGCAAGTTTAATGATGCGGTCCTTGTCTCCAAGACGGAGAAAGCGCACAACGACATGCCTGTTTTTACCTTCATCCAAAGATTTTAAAGCACCGGTTCTGTGAGCCGATTCAAGCTCCGGAGGTTGCGAACAAACCTCCGGAAATAAAGACTGAAACATTTTAGCAAAATAATCCAGTGTGTCGGCAGATTCTGATTTCTCTTTTAATCCAACAATTCGAATATTATTCCGACGCGATCGAGCTTCCAAATCCACGATCCGTTGTTGAGCCTTTTCCAAACGAGAAGAAAGGTCAGCCGCATTTCGATTAACTTCTTTAAGATCGAGGCTCAGAGAGTCAATTTCTTCTTCAAATGTCTCTTTTAGTTGAGTTATTTCAGAGAAGATACCGGTGATTCGAGATTCCAATCTCTTGACCCAAGGGGCTTCATCCGAGAACTCGTCAGCTTGGTTTCGACTTTCCGTTCGAGGGGTCGGGATTTCGTCTGGTGATCTTCGAAGTAGCCATAATTATAACTATTGTGATACAAATTCGACTGAATAAAGTTAAGATTTCAAAGTTTAAATCGGAAAAGGGAGAGATTAAAGTCGGACAATAAGCAACTGGGTCCTTAGCGGGAGGCGGAGTCCGGAAGGACTTTGGATTGAATTATGGAAAGGATGTTTCCCATGGTGGGAGAGTTTAGGATAAGAATGCATAGCCTCAGGAGAGAGGGGCGCCGTTTCAGAACAGAGATGCGGGTTGGGTGCATTTAAGTCAGACATTGATAGTTTCTGGATTGGACATGGCATCAAAGGTTCAAGGGAGAAGACCGGTAGCTGGCGTTGAGGAGGACGGAAAGAAAGGATCAACCATGAGTGAATGGTGGAGCAGACTCGATGGGCTGGATGGCCTGACTCTGCTTCCATGTCTTATGGCTTTATGGAAATGAGGATTGAGCAGGAGACTGCGAGACTTTGTCTGAGTTTTATATTTGGACGGTCGGTGCTGGTACGGGTGGGAACCCACAACGCCGTATTTGTAACCCTTTATTATCTAATGTTATGATTAATGATATTCTCTCTGAGACAGGCACTGAGGTGTGTAAATCTCTATATGCAGATGATGGAGCTTTATGGCTTAGAGGCATAAATTGCAATTATACTGTATATTGGATTCAATTAGCAGCTAATAATTTTGACCAGTCGGCAAATATATGAGAATTTAAGCTTTCAGTAGCTCATGAACAAGTTCTGTGTTTTATAAATGTGATTAATAGACATGCAGTTGATTTGAAATGATATGGTCAAACTCTTCAAGATGTGACAGCGGGAAGATTTCCAGGCATGTGGATGGATAATCAGCTGGCATGGAAGCGCCATATCAGAAAATAATAACATTAAATATTCTCAATTGTCTATATGAGTATTCTGGGGAGCTACATGAATATCATTGTGGGCCATGTTCATTTGTTTAATTGGATCTGTTCTTGATTCTGGCTGTGTGACTTGTAGATCAGCGTCATCTTCAATTTTAAAGTGTTCGGAAGTGTTCTAGCGCAATAAGGCTTCAGATTTACTGGTTGAAATGAGCCAAGTATAATTGCGGAGATTGCAGTTGATATTAACAAACTGGAGTCATTAGACGGGACAAATAGATTACCATCCTGTTGAAGTTGTGTTCGAGGACGGTTGGCAACATCACACGAAGAGTGTTTTCAAGTTTAGGTGGCTGGGATCTTATCGCACTGGGAAGATGGGATTGTGGGATTACGCAATGTTCCCCAATGTCAAGTTCTCTGAAACCCCATCTTATTCTCCCTCTGACTAGCTGATTTTAAGTCACAGAGCTTAATAAGTCTGAGAATTCTGCAATGTCCGAGAGTCTGTTGGTTCATCAGTATATTTTGGAAAACTATTATGATATATTAACTGTTGCAGAAGAATCAAAAGATAACAACTGAGATGTTCCTCTGGCTGTTCCTCTGGCCCACTTCTTATGAGGTTTATGGGTCTTCTTATGGGTCTCAATCTGCACGGAGAGGTTGAGTTACAAAAGCTGATACAATTCCAGCGGTGGATAAAGACCTTCCACCCGGCAAATCAGAAGCTAAGGGGTCGGTGGGATTGAGAATTATAGCAAGACTGTTGGGATAATGAGCATAAAGGAAACACCACTACAGAATGCGCAACTGTTAGCTTAATGAGGGAACGGCGTAAAACAAGAAGAGAAGGAATTTTATTCAAAAAAGAATCTGATCTGTCAAACGCCTTTTAACCAAAACCCGCCACATTTCGTTACATTAGCAAATCATTCAAGGGGAAGGTGGAGAGTAGTGTGATTGACATTGGATTAGGCAGCCAGTAATCGACTAGATCCCCGCCGTTTTGTGGGCTGTAAGGTTGATGGGCCGCCAAGGGAATAGATGGACATATGCACAGACCAATGGCTGGACAGCGTTTCGGTGCAGGTCTTTGACTGTCATCTGGCAGGTCCAATGCGGTACTGAGTCTCCAGGACGGCGCTTTGCCCCTCACAATACATATACTATCCTAACGTTCCAGAGCTGCCGGTCGATGCGACAACCTGCCGGGAATAACACCTGGGAGATCAGACGGTGAATGTGAGGAGCTGGAACCCTCACTGCAACCGCCTTTGGCTTGTGCTCAGGACGCGGCTTTATTAATGAACTGAAGCACCGAGGTGACCGGATATTTCACCGCGCTGATCGCCTGCTCCCTGAATTTCGACTGAGTCACCGCGTAGATAAATGTGTTCGTGCAGCAGCTGAAATTACTCAGCAAATACCCGACGTAGTGAAAGATCTGTTCAGAATCATTGAATTCGAATACTTTTCCTGAAACCTGATAATATATGAAATTTACAACCAGTGTCATCCACAGGAGGATGAAGCTGCCGGAGAGGGTGAAGAGTAAAACCATAGACCTCCTCCTGCTCTCCATCTCCGGGTCACTGCGGTTCTCCCCCTTGCTCTGACCCTTCAGCCCCTTACGGACCCGACTGGCCACTAAAATGTGCCTGACTGTCAGAGCGTTGAGCAGCAGGATCCCAGCGAACGGAAGAAATGAGGTTAAAACCGTATCGAGCCAGTCATATCCGACCCACCCGGGGTCAGTGAAAACATTGTCCCTGAGATCACACAACCACGGTACATTATCGATGATCATCCGGGGTTCCCATATGAAGAATCGGGGAACGTTTTTCAGGCAGAACAGTACGCCGGTTGTTGTCAGAACCACAGCCGCAGTTTTCCCGGTGCAATATTTTGTTTTCAGTTTCTGGCAGCAAATGGCGACAAACCGGTCAAAGGTGAAAGTGACGGTGAACCAGACAGAACAGTGTGTGGCTGTGTAGCTCAGTACATCGATAACACTGCACACAGGGGTGATGCTCAGGAAACTCCACAGGAAGTAATACCATCTGATTCGAGTCAAAATGACGCTGCTGACAATGGTCAGTAGATCGGCCGCTGCCATGGCCACCAGGTAGCGAGTGGTGCAGGTAGAGAGGCCGCACTTTCCCCGGGACAGGATCACAGTCGCCAGTAAATTCACTGGAGAGAGAGAGGGAGAGAAACAGACACTGGGCATTAGTTGACACATTCTCCGGGAATTAACACCGGATCGAGTTGCAGCTAAAGATGTCTGTGAACGGCTGCTAATCTAGCACCAGACGGGTCACACTATCTCTGAACTGTTTTCTTCAGTGTGGAGATAAAGCAATGTGTGGGCAATCGTCGGCGATATAAACGAGCTGAATGAGCAACAACGATCGCTGCTGATCCCCATTCCAGTCGCTGATGGGGCCGGTTTCACTGACTTAACCGTGACTGACCAGAACTCTGGAAAATCAGCATCTGATGATTCCAAGATGAGATACAGAGGGGAGAAACACACTGAAAACACTGGAAACAGTATTAGCAAACAGAGACTGAGTGGCTCAGTTAACGGATTAATTCTACACCGCAGATCAATTCGACAACACTCGTGAGCAGATCCCTGGACACCGGATCGGGTGATCAGACTATATTACTGACCAAAAGGCAGCGGGATACGATTGTGACAGACTCCACAGGGAGACGCGAAACACAGCACCAGAGGCTCTCTTTGATCAATAACTCAGAAACAGTGAACCTGACAATGACCCCCCCTTCTCGGAGAGCTACCTGTCCTCAGCACTGGGACAAATCTGGACAAGGTGTCATTAAAGGCAAGAACAGCGTTTGAGTCAATCCCGTGGGTTAGAGGAGAGACAGAGGTTTAGTTCCCTTTGTCATTGAATATGAAAAATCGGAAAGTGGAATTGACAGGATCGATATCTCTGACGGATATTTGTACAATGATCATCAAGTTGGAAGATTGTAAAAAGATCATGAATAGGTTCACACCGGTAACAATCAGAAATTCCAAACATGAATCCCTCTGCTCACTCACCGGGAACTCCAACAACGGCAATGAACACGTACAATATTTTCTGCACACTCCTGTACATATCGAACAATGCAGACATTTCCTCTGTCCAGTGATTCGGCCCCCCTGTGTTACACGCGATCTCTCGGAATGAAATGCTGAGGCAGCACATGCCTCGGGTTTTTAATACAATTCAGTGACTCCACAGGGACAGATTTCAACAGATTTAAAAATAAAGCTTTTAAATTATTTACAAATCGATTACATCAGACAGGTGAAATTCCCGCGGTGACGGATGGCGATTAAACTATTCAATTAATATGAAGACCATTGGGAGCTAATTTGTCCCAACGCAGGTGACTGAACCGTCCGAGTTATCTTATCAATTAAATGTGCTTCCAGTGTAAATATGCACTTCAAAGTAACCATTTATCAGACACAAAATATTGAAGCAAATTATGCCATTGTAGCTTGTGAAAATGTATTGAATCACGAACACTACACCGGCTGGTGACGTAGTGGCATCAGCGCCGGACTCCCGAGTTCCAATCCAGCCGGCTCCAAAAACGCCTGGAGAGGGATGGGCTCCGCCAGGATTCAGATGCCCAAGACACGTCGTATGATGAGCAATCACCAAAAAGATCGGTGCAAAATGCTTGTGACAGTGTCCCGACGAGTGTGCGTGCGTGTGTGTGTGTGTGTGTGTGTGTGTGTGTGTGTGTGTGTGTGTGTGTGTGTGTGTGTGTGTGTGTGTGTGTGTGTGTTTGTCTCTCAGTGTGTGTCAGTGTGTGGATAGACTGACTGTCGCTGGCTGACCCTGCCGGACTATACACTTCAATTCACTTTATCCCCCTTGGTTTAGTCCCTTCTCATCTGTCTCCGCAAAATGCACAGTTCCAACACTTCACAAAATGGCTGCCTGAACAGTAAAAGAGACAAGAACAGAGGGCATAATTCAAATTGCATTTCTTAGTAATATATGTACAAATGGAATAACTTTGAGACCTGTCGCAGCTCCAAATCAGGAGGCAACCCCACATGCACATTAGATTATCCCAGAGAAAGAATCATTTCAAACAGTTCACAAAAAGTTCGACTCCATTTAAAACAAAGCAAGAACAAAGGTGAACGTTGATATTGCATTCATTATTAAAGTATGGATAAACGGTAAAACCTCGAGATTCGACACCTCTCCAGATGCCCCGCCTCAGCTAGGTTATTGTTCACCCACAAATCCGCCAACACACCCAACTTTGTTCAAATCAGTCTGCACCCAGAAATCTGTGCTTACCAGAAAACCATCATTGAAACTTCAAATTAGTGTCCACCCCAAAGCATCCGACACCACGAAATCCTTGTGTACTCACACATTCGCTGACATACCTGGATACTCCGCCAAATCCGTCTGCACCACTGGATTCACTGGCAAACCCCGAATTATGCCTGCATCCCCATTTATCTGACCAAACGATAACATGTATTATCCTGTCCTGGTGACGTCTGAACTACCAGACCTTTGCAATATTGTCACAGTATGTCCCCAGAAGATCTTTTCCACAATTTTCACCACTTTCCTCACCACGGCTTCTGCCCTTTTATACTTAATAAGGTTACTGGGACACTGATACTTCATCACTTTCCTAAACGCCTTGTCCCACTCCCTAATCGCCTCTGCACACTCCTCAGTCCACAGTGATACAGCCTTTCTCCTATTAATTCTGTTTGTAATGAGAATCACTTCCATCGCAGTTTGCTGAATAACGTGACATAACCTTTCATTGTAAAAATACACATCTTCGTCAACATCCTGCAGCAGTTCCAGAACTTCTGTTAATGTTAAATCTCGTACCCATTCAGACACACAAGTTGAAAAACTGTTTTTTAATCAAACAATTACCATCATTCCGCAAACAAACCCTCAGTGAACTGCGTTAAAATCTCAGAAGCAGACAACTTTTTGTGAGCGAGAACAAAATATACTTTCTCACAACTCAGTAGAAAGTTTTCCACAGCGTTGTAAACCATAATCAGTTTTATACAACTACCTGCTGAAGCAAATAGTTCTACAGCAAATCCCACACACGGTTCATTCACATTCACAACTCTACACCCTGCCTCCTTCCTTTTAAAACTGACAGCAATACCTCTCTATCAAATGACCAATCACGCCAAACGACAATATAATCCTGCACAGAAAAACTTAACTGTGAAAATAAACTATTTTCCTGAATACTCAAAACATCGGGGGATTCTGAGAAATGAGAAACAGACTTCTTAATGTGTTGAAGATGAAAATTCAGGCTGGGATAGACTAGGATGCAGATACTCCACCCATCAGATCTTCATTTACAGCTTCCATCATAACACCGGTTACACCGAGATACCTTTCTGCAGCTTTCACAATCATTTTATTTTTTTGCCAGTAGGACGAGATGTCTGATCAGTACCATTCACCACATCCATTATTAACATCACACACTCCATTGTATCCACCAGTACAGTATCATTCCTGAGAGAACTGTGATGCCGACATTTATCCACTGACCCTCTAGTCTATTCTCTGACTGGGAACACTTTATTAAGTTTAGCAGTCAGAGTCAGGTTTAACGTTTTGCAAGGTCTCTGCATAAGACACACCCAACTGTACTTTAACCTGTTGAACTGATCCGCCTCTATTTTCCTAAGGCAACATAGTTGTTGTTTTCACAATCCCATCTCTCTCCATGACTGAAATTCACATCAACTAATCATCTCATTTGACCGATAGGTTCCTCTGCCAGTGATAGCAGGGGACAGTGAAGGATCTGAACTACGATAGGCCTGGTAGAAATCTGCCTCAAAATCAGACCCTCCTTGTCTGCCTTATCGCTATGTCGGAGTTCAGCGATACTGCTGTCGGTGGCCGTCGGCCGCGGCATCTACAGGGACCGGCGTGGCTCTCCGTCCACACCTCCGAGTGTCTGTTCCGGCGATGTTTGCCAGACCTCACTCAGCCTCCGCCGATGCAGAGAAAATTGCGCCACCAGCCGGCAGCAGGCACACTGGGAGTTATGAACTCCGATCCTCCACACTCCTGGTGGATCTCCTCTGGAGACCTCCTGCACAAAATATACTTTGTATAGAATACAACAGTTTAAGAAACATACCAGGTCAGGCACAATCTCCTGAGAGGAATACTGTCGAAGTTTCGGATGAAACCCTTCAGTTTCGGCATTGAGAGTGGCCCTTCCAGGCTGCACTGGTGCCCACCAAAATTGTCCCATCTGCCTGCGTGTGAGCCATTTCCTCTGATTGATAGATAGATAGATAGATAGATAGATAGATAGATAGATAGATAGATAGATAGATAGATAGATAGATAGATAGATAGATAGATAGATAGATACTTTATTCATCCCCATGGGGAAATTCAACTTTTTTCCAATGTCCCATACACTTGTTGTAGCAAAACTAATTACATGCAATACTTAACTCAGTAAAAAAATATGATATGCATCTAAATCACTATCTCAAAAAGCATTAATAATAGCTTTTAAAAAGTTCTTAAGTCCTGGCGGTAGAATTGTAAAGCCTAATGGCATTGGGGAGTATTGACCTCTTCATCCTGTCTGAGGAGCATTGCATCGATAGTAACCTGTCGCTGAAACTGCTTCTCTGTCTCTGGATGGTGTTATGCAGAGGATGTTCAGAGTTTTCCATAATTGACCGTAGCCTACTCAGCGCCCTTCGCTCGGCTACCGATGTTAAACTCTCCAGTACTTTGCCCACGACAGAGCCCGCCTTCCTTACCAGCTTATTAAGACGTGAGGCGTCCCTCTTCTTAATGCTTCCTCCCCAACACGCCACCACAAAGAAAAGGGCGCTCTCCACAACTGACCTATAGAACATCTTCAGCATCTCACAACAGACATTGAATGACGCCAACCTTCTAAGGAAGTACAGTCGACTCTGTGCCTTCCTGCACAAGGCATCTGTGTTGGCAGTCCAGTCTAGCTTCTCGTCTAACTGTACTCCCAGATACTTGTAGGTCTTAACCTGCTCCACACATTCTCCATTAATGATCACTGGCTCCATATGAGGCCTAGATCTCCTAAAGTCCACCACCATTTCCTTGGTCTTGGTGATATTGAGACGCAGGTAGTTTGAGTTGCACCATATCACAAAGTCCTGTATCAGTTTCCTGTACTCCTCCTCCTGTCCATTCCTGGGCATGAGTTAGCTTGAATAGTCACATGGGCACAGGTGCTGAAAGGTTATTTTCCCTGCTGCAGGAGTCTTTGACTAAACCTTTCCTATCCTGTACTTAATCACAATGCCTTTTAAATTTGTATCAGTACTGGACCGCAAAGGAGGTAGTGTTTAGTCTCTTATCGGGTCGTAAGGTGGATTATTTACTCAGTGCCTGGTAGGACATACTGCAGATTATTGGGAGAGGCAGGAAATGACAGCACTAATGACTTGACCAATATATTTGTGTTCTCTGTAGCCACGAGTAAGATCTCAGAAAAGCGCTGATCGATCTTCTTCTGTTATTTAAGATGGGGGATGGATAGTCCTGGAAAATATAGACTCACGTTAGGGGTAGACATGTTTCAGGAGAAGATTCTTAGGGATTGAATGTAGAGTTATCAAACCCCTCACACATCAACATACCCATCGTCTCCTCCAGAGTGTGACAGTCTGTTTCCCGACGGCCCTTTCGGCCGGCACCAGGACCATCCCTCCCGTCCATGTACCTGTCCAAGTGTCTCAATGGAACCTCATTTCTCCACTTCCACTGGCGTCTCATTCCACACTCACTCTGTCCTCTCAGTAAAGAAGTTCCTTCACGTTTTACCCTTAAACCCTTTTCCTTTTACCCCGATCTTACGACCTCTTATTTAGGTCTCTCCCAACTTGAGGGGGAAAAGGCTCAGCTTCGGTGGGAAAAAACCCTTTGAACCTTTCTCTCCAACTCAGGTCCTCACCTCCTGGAAACATCATTATAAATGTTCGCTCTAATCATTCAAGTTTCTTGATGTTTTTTCGTGTAGAAGGGTGACCCTGGATAGATACACGGAGCTTGGAAAAATAGAGGACTATGATTAAGCCTAGGCAGTTCCATTGTAAGGACAGGTTCAGCACAGCTATGTGGGCCGAAGGACCTGCATTGTACTGTAGGTTTTCTATGATCGAAACTGGACACAATACTCCAGGATTGTCCTCAGTTACGTCCTTTACAACTTCAACATAACATTGCAATTTATGTACACAGTACTTTGATTCATGAAAGCCAATGTGCCAAACGCTCTCTTCATGACCCTGCCCTGAACTATGGAACTGCATTCCCGGATCCCTCAGCTCTCCGCAGACCACAATCCCCGACCAGTCACTGTCTGAGTCCTACCCTGTTGTTTCCGGCAAAGCGCAACACCTCACATCGGTCCTCATTACATTCCAGCTGCAAAATCGTCAGCCCATTTATCCAGCTGCTAAACTTATCTCCAAGTTTTGATAATCTGCTTCACTGCCACTCATGCTCTGTATCCAGTTGTCAGCTGCAAATCCAGTTTACCATATTCCCATTGAAATCCAAAGTTACGTGGAGCTGAGGAGGACGATGGCGCCTGATGGCGACTCCTTGTTTGCAACTTCGGAAAGAGCTCTAGTTCTATTTTAATATCTCTATTTTTCCCTTTCATATTTCTGTTGAAGACCTGGACCTGGAATTACAAACGGACTTTGACTCTTTGCGGGAATGGGACCCGTTCTCGGAGTCTGACGACTGGCCGTTATTCGATATACCAAGGACGAGGGCTAAAACACCAGCGCGCCTTCAGTATTCCGGGATTTCGTGGATTTCGGGATTCGAGGTCGGCGGCGTTGCAGGAAATCGGTGCGTCGTGGGAGACGGAAGATCGAAAGCAGCGAGCTGGCTGCTGGCCGTGGGCCCGGATACCCGAATTCTTCGGGCACAGAGCTCAAAATCAAGCGACACAGACATTTAACATATTAAATCAGCGAGCTGTTTGTTATGTCCCCCCTGTCGCTGTGAAACAGGGACACCCATTTTTTCTCTTATTAGAGAGGGAGAGAGGGAGAGAGTGAGAGAGATAAAGAGAGAGAAGGGGGGGGGGAGAGGCTGTGGTATGTTGAATTACCGGGTGAACGTGTAGTCTTTGGGGTTCTGCAAGTCTGTGTCTCTATTGACGCTTTGCTGCACGTTTCAGTGCTCGGTGGAGGGCGCCGATGCTTTCTTTAACTGGTGGGTGGGGGGGGAGATGGTTGCTTTGCTACTGCTTATGCATGGGTGGGGTGAGCTGGGGGGAATTTGGGGAGCTAGCATTTAACTGTCATTCACTCTTTGGGACACTTTTCTGTTTTCGTGGAAGGTTGCGACGAGTAGAATTTCAGGATGTATATTCTATACATTTCTCTTACATTAACTACACATTTGAAACATTTGATACC
Organism: Hemitrygon akajei; assembly: GCF_048418815.1. Lineage (NCBI taxonomy): Eukaryota > Metazoa > Chordata > Chondrichthyes > Myliobatiformes > Dasyatidae > Hemitrygon > Hemitrygon akajei. Next base: position 4,416,980 of record NW_027331923.1, read on the forward strand.
ATTGGAATATTTATATATCCTGTCCCTTAGAGTGTCTGACAATAAGTTAACCGCTGGTATCAGGCTCATCCGCCTCTACTTTCCCGACTTATCGTCAGAGCCTTTCACCATTCGATAGGTTTCAATCGGGTCACCCCTCATTCTTCTGAATCCCAGTGAATGCAGACCGAAAGCCATCGAACCTGGAATCATGCTCGTGAACATCGTTGAACCCTCTCCAGTTTCAGCACATTCTGCTGAAGATAAGCGGCCTAAGACTGTTCACAATACTCCGTTTGAGGCCACACCAGCACTTTATAAAGCCGATTCAGATTCTCGACTGCTCAGGGCATGACTGGATATGGAGAGCGAGGGCAGTGGCAAAAGTTTGTGTAGAGAACACTTTGCATCTAGTGACCACAAGGTCATTTGTTTCAGGGTAAATACGCATAAAGTTAGGTCTGGTGTGCGGGGTGAGATTCTAACTTGGAGAAAGGTCAGTTTTAATGGAATCAGAAGTAATCTGTCAAGTGTGGATTAGGACAGGCTGTTTCTGGCAAATATGAACTTGGGAAGTGGGAAGCTTCAAAAAGTGTAACCTTGGGAGTAAAATTCTTTTATATGTCTGACTGAATAAAAGGTAACGTTGAAAGATGTAGGCATCTTTAGATGTTAAGCCCTGGTTAAGATATAACAGGAGGTTCACTGCAGGTATAAGCAGGCCAGAACATATGAGGTGCTTATGGTATATAAAAATGGAAGAGAACATAAGAAAGTGATCTAGAGGGGAAAGGAAGCTATGAGGTTGGTCTAACAGGCAGGGTAATGGAGAATCCTAAGGATTGCAAAGGACAAAATTGGTCATCTGGAAGACCAGAATGGTAAGCTGTGCGTGGAACGAAAGAGACAGGGGAGATCTTAGATTATTATTATTTATTTTTTGCATTTGTATCTACTCGGGAAAAGACAGCAAGTTTTTAGATCTGAAGCAAAGCCACATCAACTCTCTGGACCCCACAAAGGGACAAAGGGTTTTTTTCCTCTTTCCTGTGGTAAATTGTGCCGTAGACTTTCGCTGTACCAGTATTGGGTGAATTGAAACACCGGCCCACATAGACATAAAAGACGGGGTATCGGTCAGGACGACAGCCCGTTTCGCTTATTTCCGCACGAGGTCGCCATGGCGTTGAGTATATAAGAGTGTCTGTGCTGCTGTGCTCCATGCCCGCTGCGTGATGAACGGATAAGTGAGGTTTTGGGCCGACTGCCGGCTGCTCCGGGGTTCGAATCAGATTTGTTTCTGTTTTGGTTCAATTTTGGTTCAGAATGCTGTTGTTTGCCTCATTTTATTCTCTCTTGATGGTCTTTAAAAAAATCATTACTTTCTTTTAATTGGAATCTTTTGCGTTACTTCCATTGTGGTAATCTGCAAACAAGGACATCTCTAATTTGTAAAATCTATGTATTCTTTGATGATCCATGCATCCTGATCTTGAAAAATAGACGAAGACTTGGCCTCGTCAGTCTTTTGTAAAACGGCGGAACAATAATTGTTATCCTCTAATCCTCTGATACCTCACCTGTCGCCACGGATGATTGAAGTCTCCAGACGGGGAGGGGCTATACGTATATAGAGTACTATGCAAGCATTTCAGACTTATAGAAGCCTTCTGCTGTCGAAAAAAAAACAATTCCTTAACATGTCAGAGATGGAAAACGGTGTTCCGACATGGGACTATTTTGGAATTGAGTGTGAAGTGGCGGCGAGAAGGGGTCTTGTTTGGAAAAAGGTGAAGTGACAGTGGAGGGAGTGGGAAGCACAGAGAGGCGTTCTGTAATGATGAACAAGCCAACTGATTGGAATCAAGTGACCTTTGTTTGGTGTCTCAGGGATGGACATGACTGCATTATCATCAGCACCACCCTCTCTTCTCTCTGATTGCTCCTCTGCCACCTGTCCCACGTCCCTCCACCGCCCCCCCCCCCAGTGTTGCTGCATCATCGCCTTTCCCAACATCGCTTTCTCCCGCCAGAGTTATAAACTCGCTCTCCAATGCGCGGATTGTCAAATACAGTCTGAGCATCCAAACTCTGGAATATGTATATTACCTAATGTATGTTAATAAAAACAATTTGGAATTGTGGATATGTGTGCTAATAGACTAGTAGATGATGTGGAAACCGGTAGTGTTGTAAACAGCATAAAAGACTGGCGAAGCGTGGAGTGGAATTTAGATCAGTTGTAGCTGTTAGACCATAAGAAATAGGAGCAGAATTAGGCTCATCAAAGCTGCTCCTGCTGATCCATTTTTCATCACAGCCCCAATCTCCTGCAAATAGAAGGAAGTGTATACCCTCATCCCAATCATTTTTCATTTTCCACACAACACGTCCTAATCACAGTCTTGAGGGTAGAATGGAACCTCTCCAAGGCTCCTTGCGATTCTGGATGGTATGCAGATGAGGTGATCTGCTTAGCTCCCAGTTTATAAACTATCTGCTGAAACAATCCAGACATAAAATTACTGCCTTGATCAGATTGTATTTCCTTAGGCAACACAAAATAAGTAAAACATTTTATTATAGCCTTTGTTGCAGTTATAGTTGTTATATTCCTAAGTGGTACTGCCTCTGGAAACCTAGACCCAGTGCACATGATAGTCAGCAAGTACTGACAGCCAGTTTTTGTTTTTGGTAATGGTCCTACACAATCTATAATAATTTTGGAAAACGGTGCACTGAATGCGGGAATAGGTTGCAGTTGGGCCACTGGAGTAACTTGATTAGGTTTAACCACAATTTGGTAAGTATGACACTTTCTGCAAAACGACGCCACATCTTTTCTCATACCAGGCCAGTAAAAATGTTTTAAAATCTATTCCACAGTTTTCCTTACACCTTGATGTCCACAGAAGGGCACACTATGGGCTAAAGTTAAAACCTCATTTCAATAAACTTTAGGAACAACTACCTGGTGAACAATATTCTATTCATTACTTGCAGGAATTTTAGGTGGTCTCCACTTCCTCACCTATACCCCTTTCTCAAAATAATATTCTACACACCTTATCAATTTTATTAATTTGATAATCCCAGGGTCTCTACTCTGCTCTGCTATAATCCCCTTCCGAGACAAGAGACAAATCTTCATGGTCAGACTTACTTCAAGAATCTTGTTCAAACAATAAAGGTAAGAAAGTTTCTGTCACATCCTCAAAACACGAATCATGAGTTGAACAATCATGAGTAACAACCTCATTCTGCACATCGAGCTTTTTAGTCATAGCTCGAGTTACAACACAGGAGGAAACTGTGTTAGAATCCATCCGTGGTTCCTCTGACTTTATTGTCAAATGCACTTCAGGAAAATATTTGTCCGCCTGCCAAGTTATTTCCTAATAATAAAGAAATATCATTCACAGGCACTCTAGGTTGTAGTCCTACTTTAACAAGTCTTGTAACTAACCCTCACTTTAAACTTACTCTATGCAAACGTACAGGCATAAGTGCACTCCCAACACCTCGTGTATAATTTACCTCACCAGTATCAGATTCATCATTAAACTTTAACACACTGCCTAACATCAGTGATCGAAAAGCTCCAGTATCCCTAAAGACTTTTATTGGCACAGGAGTAGATCCTTCTTTCAAGGATACAAATCCTTCATTTATAAAATGATCATATGCCTTCTGAACTTGGTCAGACTCTAACAAAGCTTCATTTGTGTTTATGAAACCTGTGGATTTACAAACGTTTCAGTGCGTTCCACGCAAGCATCTGGGACTGTTTCCTTCTTCTTTTTCAATCGGAAAAAGTTAGCTCTTACGTGACCAGGTTTCTTACAATAATTACAAATAACACCAAACTGCCTTTCGCTCACAGGTTTACCTTGCTCCTTACCTTTCTCACTAATTTGTGATTTAATTTCTGGTTTAACTTAATTCTCTGTGTTATTTTGTCTTTTAAAAGTTCTGCCCTGAGGAAATTTATTCTTATTGGGTTAAAGCATTCTCATCAGCTAAGTTAGCAGAGTCTTGCAATGTAGCAGAGTCTCTCTTATTTAATTATGTCTTTACTTCATCAGGGATGCTCCTTTTAAATTCCTCCATTAAAATCAGCTCTTTCAATTTATTATAGCCCCTATTTACATTTTTAGAGGAAACCCATCTCTGAAAACACACAGCTTTATCGTGGGCAAATTCCACATTAGTTCTTTCCACAGATTTCTTCAAATTTCTGAATCTTTCTCTGTATGCCTCCGGAACCAACCCATATGCCTTTAATATGTGCAGTTTCACAGTATCATAATCAAGTGCTTGCTCAGCAGTTAAAGCTGTATAAACTTGTTGTGCTTTGTCTTTAATTACACTCTGTAACAACACTAACCATTTCTCTTTCGGCCGCTCTGAAATCAAAGCAACAGTTTTGAAATGTTGAAAATATTTCTCTACTCCTGTTTCATTAAAAGGAGGGACCAATTTAATTTCCTGACTAACAACAAACGTTTTTCTAGAACCAGAAGACTCATTCTCGGACCTTAATTCCACCACCGCAAGTTCAAATTCTGTCTTTTTATTTGCAGCTTCTAATCGACTTAGTTCCAAATTTGTTTCCAATTGCTTCTGATTTAAATCAGCTTCTATTTTAAGCTTTTCTTACGCTATTTGTTCCGATTGTAGCTGGGTCGCTGCTTTACTTACAGGGAACTGATCTAAAATCATTTCATCAAACACATCCAGATCTATATAGTGTTTCACGGTTTTCCTCTGAATTACAGGATTTGTTGTAAATTTCGAAAAACCTTTATGTTCCAACCTGCTGGCAATCTCAAGTACATCATATTTTCTCCGCCTTCGCTAACAACTCTGTGTCTGGCGATGCCAGGAATTCGTCAATGTTCATTGTTGCCGAATACGACTCACAAGCCAATCAAACAAAAGAATTGGGTATTCCCTTTTTCCAAAACGCCGAGATACTGTATGTTACTGAAAAGGGGTGCGCGCGGGTTTGCTGATGGTCGCGGATTAGGTTGTCTCGCCGGATTTAGGGTTACACATTAATCTGTGGTGCATGCGGATGTGGATACTGTAGAGAGAGTGCAGAGCAGATTTACAACGATGTTGCCAGCATTGGAGCGGTACTCTATAAGAATAGATTGCTTGAACGTTAAGCGACGGAGTTTGAGAGGCGACCTGATAGAGGTTTATAGGATAAAGAGGGTCATTGAATGCATGTATAGTCAGATGCTTCTTCCCAGGCTGAACTGGCTGACACGAGAGGTATAGTTTTAAGGTGATTGGAAATAGGTACCGAGAGAATGTCAAGGGTATTTATTTCTGAACAGAGTGGTGGGTGTGTGGAATACACTGCCGACGGCGGCAGTGGAAGCGAATACAATAGTGTATTTCGGAATCCAATGGCTTAAGTATGGAGGCCCTAAGATGTATTTGTGCCTGACAGATTCTGGGCTCATCAACTTGATTAAATTTATTGACTCGTTGATAAGACAGACCGATGAGGGCACAATCATGGATGTTGTCTACGTGGATTTCAGTGAAGTGTTTGACTAAATCCCGCATGGCCGGAGTGTCCAGAAGATGAAGACGCAGGGAGTCCACAACGAATTGGCTGTTCGGATTCAGAACTGCTCGGTTCATGGAAGACAGAGGTTAGCGGTTGAAGGGACTTTTTCCAGCCGGAAACCGATAATTAGAGTTGGGTGTGTATGAATAAGCTGGATGAAGATGCGGATTGGTGGATAAGTAAATGTGCGGATGATGTCTGATTGGTGAGGCTTTGGACAGTGTAAATAATACAGTACGATATAGGCACGGGCAGAGAAGTGGCAGATGGAAGTTAACTCCGATAAATACAAGGAGATAGTATACTGTTAAAGACAAGATTAATAAGAGAGTTGTTGAGCATAGAGATCTTGGGATGAATAGTCATATCTCCCTGAGAGTGTCGATACAGGTCGATAAGGTGATGATGAAGACTTATTGAATGCTTCGTCGAGGCATTGAGTTGAAAAGTCAGGAGATTACGCTGCAGGTTTATAAGTTGCTGGTTCGGCCGGAATTGGAGTGTAGCGTAGAGCTGTGGTCAGGTTTATAACTTGCTGGTTAGGCCGGAATTGGAGTATTGCACAGAGCTGTGGTCAGGTTTATAACCTCCTGGTTCGGCCGGAATTGGAGTATTGCACAGAGCTGTGGTCAGGTTTATAACCTCCTGGTTCGGCCGGAATTGGAGTATTGCATAGAGCTGTGGTCAGGTTTATAACCTGCTGGTTCGGCCGGAATTGGAGTATTGCATAGAGCTGTGGTCAGGTTTATAACCTGCTGGTTCGGCCGGAATTGGAGTATTGCATAGAGCTGTGGTCAGGTTTATAACCTGCTGGTTCGGCCGGAATTGGAGTATAGCATAGAGCTGTGGTCAGGTTTATAACCTGCTGGTTCGGCCGGAATTGGATTATTGCATAGAGCTCTGGTCAGGTTTATAACTTGCTGGTTCGGCCGGAATTGGATTATTGCATAGAGCTGTGGTCAGGTTTATAACTTGCTGGTTCGGCCGGAATTGGAGTATTGCATAGAGCTGTGGTCAGGTTTATAACTTGCTGGTTCGGCCGGAATTGGAGTATTGCATAGAGCTGTGGTCAGGTTTATAACCTGCTGGTTCGGCTGGAATTGGAGTATTGCATAGAGCTGTGGTCAGGTTTATAACCTGCTGGTTCGGCCGGAATTGGAGTATTGCATAGAGCTGTGGTCAGGTTTATAACTTGCTGGTTCGGCCGGAATTGGAGTATTGCATAGAGCTGTGGTCAGGTTTATAACTTGCTGGTTCGGCCGGAATTGGAGAATTGCATAGAGCTGTGGTCAGGTTTATAACTTGCTGGTTCGGCCGGAATTGCAGTATTGCATAGAGCTGTGGTCAGGTTTATAACTTGCTGGTTCGGCCGGAATTGGAGTATTGCATAGAGCTGTGGTCAGGTTTATAACTTGCTGGTTCGGCCGGAATTGGAGTATTGCATAGAGCTGTGGTCAGGTTTATAACCTGCTGGTTCGGCCGGAATTGGAGTATTGCATAGAGCTGGGGTCAGGTTTATAACCTGCTGGTTCGGCCGGAATTGGATTATTGCATAGAGCTGTGGTCAGGTTTATAACCTGCTGGTTCGGCCGGAATTGGAGTATTGCATAGAGCTGTGGTCAGGTTTATAACTTGCTGGTTCGGCCGGAATTGGAGTATTGCATAGAGCTGTGGTCAGGTTTATAACTTGCTGGTTCGGCCGGAATTCGAGTATTGCATAGAGCTGTGGTCAGGTTTATAACCTGCTGGTTCGGCCGGAATTGGAGTATTGCATAGAGCTGTGGTCAGGTTTATAACCTGCTGGTTCGGCCGGAATTGGAGTATTGCATAGAGCTGTGGTCAGGTTTATAACCTGCTGGTTCGGCCGGAATTGGAGTATTGCATAGAGCTGTGGTCAGGTTTATAACTTGCTGGTTCGGCCGGAATTGGAGCGTTGCATAGAGCTGTGGTCAGGTTTATAACCTGGTGGTTCGGCCGGAATTGGAGTATTGCATAGAGCTGTGGTCAGGTTTATAACCTGGTGGTTCGGCCGGAATTGGAGTATTGCATAGAGCTGTGGTCAGGTTTATAACCTGCTGGTTCGGCCGGAATTGGAGTATTGCATAGAGCTGTGGTCAGGTTTATAACCTGCTGGTTCGGCCGGAATTGGAGTATTGCATAGAGCTGTGGTCAGGTTTATAACTTGCTGGTTAGACCGGAATTGGAGTATTGCATAGAGCTGTGGTCAGGTTTATAACTTGCTGGTTAGACCGGAATTGGAGTATTGCACAGAGCTGTGGTCAGGTTTATAACCTCCTGGTTCGGCCGGAATTGGATTATTGCATAGAGCTGTGGTCAGGTTTATAACCTGTTGGTTCGGCCGGAATTGGAGTATTGCATAGAGCTGTGGTCAGGTTTATAACTTGCTGGTTAGACCGGAATTGGAGTATTGCATAGAGCTGTGGTCAGGTTTATAACTTGCTGGTTAGACCGGAATTGGAGTATTGCATAGAGCTGTGGTCAGGTTTATAACCTCCTGGTTCGGCCGGAATTGGATTATTGCATAGAGCTGTGGTCAGGTTTATAACCTGCTGGTTCGGCCGGAATTTGGGTATTGCATAGAGCTGTGGTCAGGTTTATAACTTGCTGGTTAGACCGGAATTGGAGTATTGCATAGAGCTGTGGTCAGGTTTATAACCTCCTGGTTCGGCCGGAATTGGATTATTGCATAGAGCTGTGGTCAGGTTTATAACCTGCTGGTTCGGCCGGAATTGCAGTATTGCATAGAGCTGTGGTCAGGTTTATAACCTGCTGGTTCGGCCGGAATTGGAGTATTGCATAGAGCTGTGGTCAGGTTTATAACCTCCTGGTTCGGCCGGAATTGGATTATTGCATAGAGCTGTGGTCAGGTTTATAACCTCCTGGTTCGGCCGGAATTGGATTATTGCATAGAGCTGTGGTCAGGTTTATAACCTCCTGGTTCGGCCGGAATTGGATTATTGCATAGAGCTGTGGTCAGGTTTATAACCTGCTGGTTCGGCCGGAATTGGAGTATTGCATAGAGCTGTGGTCAGGTTTATAACCTGCTGGTTCGGCCGGAATTGGAGTATTGCATAGAGCTGTGGTCAGGTTTATAACCTGCTGGTTCGGCCGGAATTGGAGTGTAGCACAGAGCTGTGGTCAGGTTTATAACCTGCTGGTTCGGCCGCAATTGGAGTGTAGCATAGAGCTGTGGTCAGGTTTATAACCTGCTGGTTCGGCCGGAATTGGAGTATTGCATAGAGCTGTGGTCAGGTTTATAACCTGCTGGTTCGGCCGGAATTGGAGTATTGCATAGAGCTGTGGTCAGGTTTATAACCTGCTGGTTCGGCCGGAATTGGAGTATTGCATAGAGCTGTGGTCAGGTTTATAACCTGCTGGTTCGGCCGGAATTGGAGTATTGCATAGAGCTGTGGTCAGGTTTATAACCTGCTGGTTCGGCCGGAATTGGAGTATAGCATAGAGCTGTGGTCAGGTTTATAACTTGCTGGTTCGGCCGGAATTGGAGCATTGCATAGAGCTGTGGTCAGGTTTATAACCTGCTGGTTCGGCCGGAATTGGAGTATTGCATAGAGCTGTGGTCAGGTTTATAACCTGCTGGTTCGGCCGGAATTGGAGTATTGCATAGAGCTGTGGTCAGGTTTATAACCTGCTGGTTCGGCCGGAATTGGAGTATTGCATAGAGCTGTGGTCAGGTTTATAACTTGCTGGTTAGACCGGAATTGGAGTATTGCATAGAGCTGTGGTCAGGTTTATAACTTGCTGGTTAGACCGGAATTGGAGTATTGCACAGAGCTGTGGTCAGGTTTATAACCTCCTGGTTCGGCCGGAATTGGATTATTGCATAGAGCTGTGGTCAGGTTTATAACCTGTTGGTTCGGCCGGAATTGGAGTATTGCATAGAGCTGTGGTCAGGTTTATAACTTGCTGGTTAGACCGGAATTGGAGTATTGCATAGAGCTGTGGTCAGGTTTATAACTTGCTGGTTAGACCGGAATTGGAGTATTGCATAGAGCTGTGGTCAGGTTTATAACCTCCTGGTTCGGCCGGAATTGGATTATTGCATAGAGCTGTGGTCAGGTTTATAACCTGCTGGTTCGGCCGGAATTTGGGTATTGCATAGAGCTGTGGTCAGGTTTATAACTTGCTGGTTAGACCGGAATTGGAGTATTGCATAGAGCTGTGGTCAGGTTTATAACCTCCTGGTTCGGCCGGAATTGGATTATTGCATAGAGCTGTGGTCAGGTTTATAACCTGCTGGTTCGGCCGGAATTGCAGTATTGCATAGAGCTGTGGTCAGGTTTATAACCTGCTGGTTCGGCCGGAATTGGAGTATTGCATAGAGCTGTGGTCAGGTTTATAACCTCCTGGTTCGGCCGGAATTGGATTATTGCATAGAGCTGTGGTCAGGTTTATAACCTCCTGGTTCGGCCGGAATTGGATTATTGCATAGAGCTGTGGTCAGGTTTATAACCTCCTGGTTCGGCCGGAATTGGATTATTGCATAGAGCTGTGGTCAGGTTTATAACCTGCTGGTTCGGCCGGAATTGGAGTATTGCATAGAGCTGTGGTCAGGTTTATAACCTGCTGGTTCGGCCGGAATTGGAGTATTGCATAGAGCTGTGGTCAGGTTTATAACCTGCTGGTTCGGCCGGAATTGGAGTGTAGCACAGAGCTGTGGTCAGGTTTATAACCTGCTGGTTCGGCCGCAATTGGAGTGTAGCATAGAGCTGTGGTCAGGTTTATAACCTGCTGGTTCGGCCGGAATTGGAGTATTGCATAGAGCTGTGGTCAGGTTTATAACCTGCTGGTTCGGCCGGAATTGGAGTATTGCATAGAGCTGTGGTCAGGTTTATAACCTGCTGGTTCGGCCGGAATTGGAGTATTGCATAGAGCTGTGGTCAGGTTTATAACCTGCTGGTTCGGCCGGAATTGGAGTATTGCATAGAGCTGTGGTCAGGTTTATAACCTGCTGGTTCGGCCGGAATTGGAGTATAGCATAGAGCTGTGGTCAGGTTTATAACTTGCTGGTTCGGCCGGAATTGGAGCATTGCATAGAGCTGTGGTCAGGTTTATAACCTGCTGGTTCGGCCGGAATTGGAGTATTGCATAGAGCTGTGGTCAGGTTTATAACCTGCTGGTTCGGCCGGAATTGGAGTATAGCATAGAGCTGTGCTCAGGTTTATAACCTGCTGGTTCGGCCGGAATTGGAGTATTGCATAGAGCTGTGGTCAGGTTTATAACCTGCTGGTTCGGCCGGAATTGGAGTATTGCATAGAGCTGTGGTCAGGTTTATAACCTGCTGGTTCGGCCGGAATTGGAGTATAGCATAGAGCTGTGGTCAGGTTTATAACCTGCTGGTTCGGCCGGAATTGGAGTATAGCATAGAGCTGTGGTCAGGTTTATAACTTGCTGGTTCGGCCGGAATTGGAGTATTGCATAGAGCTGTGGTCAGGTTTATAACCTGCTGGTTAGACCGGAATTGGAGTATTACATAGAGCTGTGGTCAGGTTTATAACCTGCTGGTTCGGCCGGAATTGGAGTATTGCATAGAGCTGTGGTCAGGTTTATAACGTGCTGGTTAGACCGGAATTGGAGTGCAGCATAGAGCTGTGGTCAGCTTTATAACCTGCTGGTTCTGCCGGAATTGGAGTATTGCATAGAGCTGTGGTCAGGTTAATAACCTGCTGGTTAGAGCGGAATTGGAGTATTGCATAGAGCTGTGGTCAGGTTTATAACCTGCTGGTTCGGCCGGAATTGGAGTATATCATAGAGCTGTGGTCAGGTTTATAACTTGCTGGTTAGACCGGAATTGGAGTATTGCACAGAGCTGTGGTCAGGTTTATAACCTCCTGGTTCGGCCGGAATTGGATTATTGCATAGAGCTGTGGTCAGGTTTATAACCTGCTGGTTCGGCCGGAATTGGAGTATTGCATTGAGCTGTGGTCAGGTTTATAACCTGCTGGTTCGGCCGGAATTGGAGTATTGCATAGAGCTGTGGTCAGGTTTATAACCTCCTGGTTCGGCCGGAATTGGATTATTGCATAGAGCTGTGGTCAGGTTTTTCACCTCCTGGTTCGGCCGGAATTGGATTATTGCATAGAGCTGTGGTCAGGTTTATAACTTGCTGGTTCGGCCGGAATTGGATTATTGCATAGAGCTGTGCTCAGGTTTATAACCTGCTGGTTAGACCGGAATTGGAGTATTACATAGAGCTGTGGTCAGGTTTATAACCTCCTGGTTCGGCCGGAATTGGATTATTGCATAGAGCTGTGGTCAGGTTTATAACCTCCTGGTTCGGCCGGAATTGGATTATTGCATAGAGCTGTGGTCAGGTTTATAACCTGCTGGTTCGGCCGGAATTGGAGTATTGCATAGAGCTGTGGTCAGGTTTATAACTTGCTGGTTCGGCCGGAATTGGAGTATTGCAAAGAGCTGTGGTCAGGTTTATAACTTGCTGGTTCGGCCGGAATTGGAGTATTGCATAGAGCTGTGGTCAGGTTTATAACCTGCTGGTTAGACCGGAATTGGGGTATTGCATAGAGCTGTGGTCAGGTTTATAACCTCCTGGTTCGGCCGGAATTGGATTATTGCATAGAGCTGTGGTCAGGTTTATAACCTCCTGGTTCGGCCGGAATTGGATTATTGCATAGAGCTGTGGTCAGGTTTATAACCTGCTGGTTCGGCCGGAATTGGAGTATTGCATAGAGCTGTGGTCAGGTTTATAACTTGCTGGTTCGGCCGGAATTGGAGTATTGCAAAGAGCTGTGGTCAGGTTTATAACTTGCTGGTTCGGCCGGAATTGGAGTATTGCACAGAGCTGTGGTCAGGTTTATAACCTGCTGGTTCGGCCGGAATTGGATTATTGCATAGAGCTGTGGTCAGGTTTATAACTTGCTGGTTAGACCGGAATTGGAGTATTGCATAGAGCTGTGGTCAGGTTTATAACCTGCTGGTTCGGCCGGAATTGGAGTATTGCATAGAGCTGTGGTCAGGTTTCTAACTTGCTGGTTCGGCCGGAATTGGAGTATTGCATAGAGCTGTGGTCAGGTTTATAACTTGCTGGTTCGGCCGGAATTGGAGAATTGCATAGAGCTGTGGTCAGGTTTATAACCTGCTGGTTCGGCCGGAATTGGAGTATAGCATAGAGCTGTGGTCAGGTTTATAACCTGCTGGTTCGGCCGGAATTGGAGTATAGCATAGAGCTGTGGTCAGTTTTATAACTTGCTGGTTCGGCCGGAATTGGAGTATTGCATAGAGCTGTGGTCAGGTTTATAACCTGCTGGTTAGACCGGAATTGGAGTATTACATAGAGCTGTGGTCAGGTTTATAACCTGCTGGTTCGGCCGGAATTGGAGTATTGCATAGAGCTGTGGTCAGGTTTATAACGTGCTGGTTAGACCGGAATTGGAGTGCAGCATAGAGCTGTGGTCAGCTTTATAACCTGCTGGTTCTGCCGGAATTGGAGTATTGCATAGAGCTGTGGTCAGGTTAATAACCTGCTGGTTCGGCCGGAATTGGAGTATTGCATAGAGCTGTGGTCAGGTTTATAACCTGCTGGTTCGGCCGGAATTGGAGTATTGCATAGAGCTGGGGTCAGGTTTATAACCTGCTGGTTCGGCCGGAATTGGATTATTGCATAGAGCTGTGGTCAGGTTTATAACCTGCTGGTTCGGCCGGAATTGGAGTATTGCATAGAGCTGTGGTCAGGTTTATAACTTGCTGGTTCGGCCGGAATTGGAGTATTGCATAGAGCTGTGGTCAGGTTTATAACTTGCTGGTTCGGCCGGAATTCGAGTATTGCATAGAGCTGTGGTCAGGTTTATAACCTGCTGGTTCGGCCGGAATTGGAGTATTGCATAGAGCTGTGGTCAGGTTTATAACCTGCTGGTTCGGCCGGAATTGGAGTATTGCATAGAGCTGTGGTCAGGTTTATAACCTGCTGGTTCGGCCGGAATTGGAGTATTGCATAGAGCTGTGGTCAGGTTTATAACTTGCTGGTTCGGCCGGAATTGGAGCGTTGCATAGAGCTGTGGTCAGGTTTATAACCTGGTGGTTCGGCCGGAATTGGAGTATTGCATAGAGCTGTGGTCAGGTTTATAACCTGGTGGTTCGGCCGGAATTGGAGTATTGCATAGAGCTGTGGTCAGGTTTATAACCTGCTGGTTCGGCCGGAATTGGAGTATTGCATAGAGCTGTGGTCAGGTTTATAACCTGCTGGTTCGGCCGGAATTGGAGTATTGCATAGAGCTGTGGTCAGGTTTATAACTTGCTGGTTAGACCGGAATTGGAGTATTGCATAGAGCTGTGGTCAGGTTTATAACTTGCTGGTTAGACCGGAATTGGAGTATTGCACAGAGCTGTGGTCAGGTTTATAACCTCCTGGTTCGGCCGGAATTGGATTATTGCATAGAGCTGTGGTCAGGTTTATAACCTGTTGGTTCGGCCGGAATTGGAGTATTGCATAGAGCTGTGGTCAGGTTTATAACTTGCTGGTTAGACCGGAATTGGAGTATTGCATAGAGCTGTGGTCAGGTTTATAACTTGCTGGTTAGACCGGAATTGGAGTATTGCATAGAGCTGTGGTCAGGTTTATAACCTCCTGGTTCGGCCGGAATTGGATTATTGCATAGAGCTGTGGTCAGGTTTATAACCTGCTGGTTCGGCCGGAATTTGGGTATTGCATAGAGCTGTGGTCAGGTTTATAACTTGCTGGTTAGACCGGAATTGGAGTATTGCATAGAGCTGTGGTCAGGTTTATAACCTCCTGGTTCGGCCGGAATTGGATTATTGCATAGAGCTGTGGTCAGGTTTATAACCTGCTGGTTCGGCCGGAATTGCAGTATTGCATAGAGCTGTGGTCAGGTTTATAACCTGCTGGTTCGGCCGGAATTGGAGTATTGCATAGAGCTGTGGTCAGGTTTATAACCTCCTGGTTCGGCCGGAATTGGATTATTGCATAGAGCTGTGGTCAGGTTTATAACCTCCTGGTTCGGCCGGAATTGGATTATTGCATAGAGCTGTGGTCAGGTTTATAACCTCCTGGTTCGGCCGGAATTGGATTATTGCATAGAGCTGTGGTCAGGTTTATAACCTGCTGGTTCGGCCGGAATTGGAGTATTGCATAGAGCTGTGGTCAGGTTTATAACCTGCTGGTTCGGCCGGAATTGGAGTATTGCATAGAGCTGTGGTCAGGTTTATAACCTGCTGGTTCGGCCGGAATTGGAGTGTAGCACAGAGCTGTGGTCAGGTTTATAACCTGCTGGTTCGGCCGCAATTGGAGTGTAGCATAGAGCTGTGGTCAGGTTTATAACCTGCTGGTTCGGCCGGAATTGGAGTATTGCATAGAGCTGTGGTCAGGTTTATAACCTGCTGGTTCGGCCGGAATTGGAGTATTGCATAGAGCTGTGGTCAGGTTTATAACCTGCTGGTTCGGCCGGAATTGGAGTATTGCATAGAGCTGTGGTCAGGTTTATAACCTGCTGGTTCGGCCGGAATTGGAGTATTGCATAGAGCTGTGGTCAGGTTTATAACCTGCTGGTTCGGCCGGAATTGGAGTATAGCATAGAGCTGTGGTCAGGTTTATAACTTGCTGGTTCGGCCGGAATTGGAGCATTGCATAGAGCTGTGGTCAGGTTTATAACCTGCTGGTTCGGCCGGAATTGGAGTATTGCATAGAGCTGTGGTCAGGTTTATAACCTGCTGGTTCGGCCGGAATTGGAGTATTGCATAGAGCTGTGGTCAGGTTTATAACCTGCTGGTTCGGCCGGAATTGGAGTATTGCATAGAGCTGTGGTCAGGTTTATAACTTGCTGGTTAGACCGGAATTGGAGTATTGCATAGAGCTGTGGTCAGGTTTATAACTTGCTGGTTAGACCGGAATTGGAGTATTGCACAGAGCTGTGGTCAGGTTTATAACCTCCTGGTTCGGCCGGAATTGGATTATTGCATAGAGCTGTGGTCAGGTTTATAACCTGTTGGTTCGGCCGGAATTGGAGTATTGCATAGAGCTGTGGTCAGGTTTATAACTTGCTGGTTAGACCGGAATTGGAGTATTGCATAGAGCTGTGGTCAGGTTTATAACTTGCTGGTTAGACCGGAATTGGAGTATTGCATAGAGCTGTGGTCAGGTTTATAACCTCCTGGTTCGGCCGGAATTGGATTATTGCATAGAGCTGTGGTCAGGTTTATAACCTGCTGGTTCGGCCGGAATTTGGGTATTGCATAGAGCTGTGGTCAGGTTTATAACTTGCTGGTTAGACCGGAATTGGAGTATTGCATAGAGCTGTGGTCAGGTTTATAACCTCCTGGTTCGGCCGGAATTGGATTATTGCATAGAGCTGTGGTCAGGTTTATAACCTGCTGGTTCGGCCGGAATTGCAGTATTGCATAGAGCTGTGGTCAGGTTTATAACCTGCTGGTTCGGCCGGAATTGGAGTATTGCATAGAGCTGTGGTCAGGTTTATAACCTCCTGGTTCGGCCGGAATTGGATTATTGCATAGAGCTGTGGTCAGGTTTATAACCTCCTGGTTCGGCCGGAATTGGATTATTGCATAGAGCTGTGGTCAGGTTTATAACCTCCTGGTTCGGCCGGAATTGGATTATTGCATAGAGCTGTGGTCAGGTTTATAACCTGCTGGTTCGGCCGGAATTGGAGTATTGCATAGAGCTGTGGTCAGGTTTATAACCTGCTGGTTCGGCCGGAATTGGAGTATTGCATAGAGCTGTGGTCAGGTTTATAACCTGCTGGTTCGGCCGGAATTGGAGTGTAGCACAGAGCTGTGGTCAGGTTTATAACCTGCTGGTTCGGCCGCAATTGGAGTGTAGCATAGAGCTGTGGTCAGGTTTATAACCTGCTGGTTCGGCCGGAATTGGAGTATTGCATAGAGCTGTGGTCAGGTTTATAACCTGCTGGTTCGGCCGGAATTGGAGTATTGCATAGAGCTGTGGTCAGGTTTATAACCTGCTGGTTCGGCCGGAATTGGAGTATTGCATAGAGCTGTGGTCAGGTTTATAACCTGCTGGTTCGGCCGGAATTGGAGTATTGCATAGAGCTGTGGTCAGGTTTATAACCTGCTGGTTCGGCCGGAATTGGAGTATAGCATAGAGCTGTGGTCAGGTTTATAACTTGCTGGTTCGGCCGGAATTGGAGCATTGCATAGAGCTGTGGTCAGGTTTATAACCTGCTGGTTCGGCCGGAATTGGAGTATTGCATAGAGCTGTGGTCAGGTTTATAACCTGCTGGTTCGGCCGGAATTGGAGTATAGCATAGAGCTGTGCTCAGGTTTATAACCTGCTGGTTCGGCCGGAATTGGAGTATTGCATAGAGCTGTGGTCAGGTTTATAACCTGCTGGTTCGGCCGGAATTGGAGTATTGCATAGAGCTGTGGTCAGGTTTATAACCTGCTGGTTCGGCCGGAATTGGAGTATAGCATAGAGCTGTGGTCAGGTTTATAACCTGCTGGTTCGGCCGGAATTGGAGTATAGCATAGAGCTGTGGTCAGGTTTATAACTTGCTGGTTCGGCCGGAATTGGAGTATTGCATAGAGCTGTGGTCAGGTTTATAACCTGCTGGTTAGACCGGAATTGGAGTATTACATAGAGCTGTGGTCAGGTTTATAACCTGCTGGTTCGGCCGGAATTGGAGTATTGCATAGAGCTGTGGTCAGGTTTATAACGTGCTGGTTAGACCGGAATTGGAGTGCAGCATAGAGCTGTGGTCAGCTTTATAACCTGCTGGTTCTGCCGGAATTGGAGTATTGCATAGAGCTGTGGTCAGGTTAATAACCTGCTGGTTAGAGCGGAATTGGAGTATTGCATAGAGCTGTGGTCAGGTTTATAACCTGCTGGTTCGGCCGGAATTGGAGTATATCATAGAGCTGTGGTCAGGTTTATAACTTGCTGGTTAGACCGGAATTGGAGTATTGCACAGAGCTGTGGTCAGGTTTATAACCTCCTGGTTCGGCCGGAATTGGATTATTGCATAGAGCTGTGGTCAGGTTTATAACCTGCTGGTTCGGCCGGAATTGGAGTATTGCATTGAGCTGTGGTCAGGTTTATAACCTGCTGGTTCGGCCGGAATTGGAGTATTGCATAGAGCTGTGGTCAGGTTTATAACCTCCTGGTTCGGCCGGAATTGGATTATTGCATAGAGCTGTGGTCAGGTTTTTCACCTCCTGGTTCGGCCGGAATTGGATTATTGCATAGAGCTGTGGTCAGGTTTATAACTTGCTGGTTCGGCCGGAATTGGATTATTGCATAGAGCTGTGCTCAGGTTTATAACCTGCTGGTTAGACCGGAATTGGAGTATTACATAGAGCTGTGGTCAGGTTTATAACCTCCTGGTTCGGCCGGAATTGGATTATTGCATAGAGCTGTGGTCAGGTTTATAACCTCCTGGTTCGGCCGGAATTGGATTATTGCATAGAGCTGTGGTCAGGTTTATAACCTGCTGGTTCGGCCGGAATTGGAGTATTGCATAGAGCTGTGGTCAGGTTTATAACTTGCTGGTTCGGCCGGAATTGGAGTATTGCAAAGAGCTGTGGTCAGGTTTATAACTTGCTGGTTCGGCCGGAATTGGAGTATTGCATAGAGCTGTGGTCAGGTTTATAACCTGCTGGTTAGACCGGAATTGGGGTATTGCATAGAGCTGTGGTCAGGTTTATAACCTCCTGGTTCGGCCGGAATTGGATTATTGCATAGAGCTGTGGTCAGGTTTATAACCTCCTGGTTCGGCCGGAATTGGATTATTGCATAGAGCTGTGGTCAGGTTTATAACCTGCTGGTTCGGCCGGAATTGGAGTATTGCATAGAGCTGTGGTCAGGTTTATAACTTGCTGGTTCGGCCGGAATTGGAGTATTGCAAAGAGCTGTGGTCAGGTTTATAACTTGCTGGTTCGGCCGGAATTGGAGTATTGCACAGAGCTGTGGTCAGGTTTATAACCTGCTGGTTCGGCCGGAATTGGATTATTGCATAGAGCTGTGGTCAGGTTTATAACTTGCTGGTTAGACCGGAATTGGAGTATTGCATAGAGCTGTGGTCAGGTTTATAACCTGCTGGTTCGGCCGGAATTGGAGTATTGCATAGAGCTGTGGTCAGGTTTCTAACTTGCTGGTTCGGCCGGAATTGGAGTATTGCATAGAGCTGTGGTCAGGTTTATAACTTGCTGGTTCGGCCGGAATTGGAGAATTGCATAGAGCTGTGGTCAGGTTTATAACCTGCTGGTTCGGCCGGAATTGGAGTATAGCATAGAGCTGTGGTCAGGTTTATAACCTGCTGGTTCGGCCGGAATTGGAGTATAGCATAGAGCTGTGGTCAGTTTTATAACTTGCTGGTTCGGCCGGAATTGGAGTATTGCATAGAGCTGTGGTCAGGTTTATAACCTGCTGGTTAGACCGGAATTGGAGTATTACATAGAGCTGTGGTCAGGTTTATAACCTGCTGGTTCGGCCGGAATTGGAGTATTGCATAGAGCTGTGGTCAGGTTTATAACGTGCTGGTTAGACCGGAATTGGAGTGCAGCATAGAGCTGTGGTCAGCTTTATAACCTGCTGGTTCTGCCGGAATTGGAGTATTGCATAGAGCTGTGGTCAGGTTAATAACCTGCTGGTTAGAGCGGAATTGGAGTATTGCATAGAGCTGTGGTCAGGTTTATAACCTGCTGGTTCGGCCGGAATTGGAGTATTGCATAGCGCTGTGGTCAGGTTTATAACTTGCTGGTTAGACCGGAATTGGAGTATTGCATAGAGCTGTGGTCAGGTTTATAACCTGCTGGTTCGGCCGGAATTGGATTATTGCATAGAGCTGTGGTCAGGTTTATAACTTGCTGGTTAGACCGGAATTGGAGTATTGCACAGAGCTGTGGTCAGGTTTATAACCTCCTGGTTCGGCCGGAATTGGATTATTGCATAGAGCTGTGGTCAGGTTTATAACCTGCTGGTTCGGCCGGAATTGGAGTATTGCATAGAGCTGTGGTCAGGTTTATAACTTGCTGGTTAGACCGGAATTGGAGTATTGCATAGAGCTGTGGTCAGGTTTATAACCTGCTGGTTAGACCGGAATTGGGGTATTGCATAGAGCTGTGGTCAGGTTTATAACCTGCTGGTTAGACCGGAATTGGATTATTGCATAGAGCTGTGGTCAGGTTTATAACCTGCTGGTTCGGCCGGAATTGGGGTATTGCATAGAGCTGTGGTCAGGTTTATAACTTGCTGGTTAGACCGGAATTGGAGTATTGCATAGAGCTGTGGTCAGGTTTATAACCTCCTGGTTCGGCCGGAATTGGATTATTGCATAGAGCTGTGGTCAGGTTTATAACCTGCTGGTTAGACCGGAATTGGGGTATTGCATAGAGCTGTGGTCAGGTTTATAACCTGCTGGTTCGGCCGGAATTGGAGTGTAGCGTAGAGCTGTGGTCAGGTTTATAACCTGCTGGTTCGGCCGGAATTGGATTATTGCATAGAGCTGTGGTCAGGTTTATAACCTGCTGGTTCGGCCGGAATTGGAGTATTGCATAGAGCTGTGGTCAGGTTTATAACCTGTTGGTTCGGCCGGAATTGGAGTGTAGCATAGAGCTGTGGTCAGGTTTATAACTTGCTGGTTCGGCCGGAATTGCAGTATTACATAGAGCTGTGGTCAGGTTTATAACTTGCTGGTTCGGCCGGAATTGCAGTATTGCATAGAGCTGTGGTCAGGTTTATAACCTGCTGGTTCGGCCGGAATTGGAGTATTGCATAGAGCAGTGGTCAGGTTTATAACTTGCTGGTTCGGCCGGAATTGGAGTATTGCATAGAGCTGTGGTCAGGTTTATAACCTGCTGGTTCGGCCGGAATTGGAGTATAGCATAGAGCTGTGGTCAGGTTTATAACTTGTTGGTTCGGCCGGAATTGGAGTATTGCACAGAGCTGTGGTCAGGTTTATAACCTGCTGGTTCGGCCGGAATTGGAGTATTGCATAGAGCTGTGGTCAGGTTTATAACCTGCTGGTTCGGCCGGAATTGGATTATTGCATAGAGCTGTGGTCAGGTTTATAACCTGCTGGTTCGGCCGGAATTGGAGTATTGCATAGAGCTGTGGTCAGGTTTATAACTTGCTGGTTCGGCCGGAATTGGAGTATTGCATAGAGCTGTGGTCAAGTTTATAACTTGCTGGTTCGGCCGGAATTGGAGTATTGCATAGAGCTGTGGTCAGGTTTATAACCTGCTGGTTCGGCCGGAATTGGAGTATTGCACAGAGCTGTGGTCAGGTTTATAACCTGCTGGTTCGGCCGGAATTGGAGTATTGCATAGAGCTGTGGTCAGGTTTATAACCTGCTGGTTCGGCCGGAATTGGATTATTGCATAGAGCTGTGGTCAGGTTTATAACCTGCTGGTTCGGTCGGAATTGGAGTATTGCATAGAGCTGTGGTCAGGTTTATAACTTGCTGGTTCGGCCGGAATTGGAGTATTGCATAGAGCTGTGGTCAGGTTTATAACCTGCTGGTTCGGCCGGAATTGGAGTATTGCATAGAGCTGTGGTCAGGTTTATAACCTGCTGGTTAGACCGGAATTGGAGTATTGCATAGAGCTGTGGTCAGGTTTATAACCTGCTGGTTCGGCCGGAATTGGAGTATTGCACAGAGCTGTGGTCAGGTTTATAACCTGCTGGTTCGGCCGGAATTGGAGTATTGCATAGAGCTGTGGTCAGGTTTATAACCTGCTGGTTCGGCCGGAATTGGATTATTGCATAGAGCTGTGGTCAGGTTTATAACCTGCTGGTTCGGCCGGAATTGGAGTATTGCATAGAGCTGTGGTCAGGTTTATAACTTGCTGGTTCGGCCGGAATTGCAGTATTGCATAGAGCTGTGGTCAGGTTTATAACCTGCTGGTTCGGCCGGAATTGGAGTATTGCATAGAGCTGTGGTCAGGTTTATAACCTGCTGGTTCGGCCGGAATTGGATTATTGCATAGAGCTGTGGTCAGGTTTATAACCTGCTGGTTCGGCCGGAATTGGAGTATTGCATAGAGCTGTGGTCAGGTTTATAACTTGCTGGTTCGGCCGGAATTGGAGTATTGCATAGAGCTGTGGTCAGGTTTATAACCTGCTGGTTCGGCCGGAATTGGAGTATTGCATAGAGCTGTGGTCAGGTTTATAACCTGCTGGTTCGGCCGGAATTGGAGTGTAGCATAGAGCTGTGGTCAGGTTTATAACTTGCTGGTTCGGCCGGAATTGGAGTATTGCACAGAGCTGTGTTCAGGTTTATAACCTGCTGGTTCGGCCGGAATTGGAGTGTAGCATAGAGCTGTGGTCAGGTTTATAATCTGCTGGTTCGGCCGGAATTGGAGTATTGCATAGAGCTGTGGTCAGGTTTATAACCTGCTGGTTCGGCCGGAATTGGAGTGTAGCATAGAGCTGTGGTCAGGTTTATAACCTGCTGGTTCGGCCGGAATTGGAGTGTAGCATAGAGCTGTGGTCAGGTTTATAACCTGCTGGTTCGGCCGGAATTGGAGTATTGCATAGAGCTGTGGTCAGGTTTATAACTTGTTGGTTCGGCCGGAATTGGAGTATTGCATAGAGCTGTGGTCAGGTTTATAACCTGCTGGTTAGACCGGAATTGGGGTATTGCATAGAGCTGTGGTCAGGTTTATAACCTGCTGGTTAGACCGGAATTGGGGTATTGCATAGAGCTGTGGTCAGGTTTATAACCTGCTGGTTCGGCCGGAATTGGAGTATTGCATAGAGCTGTGGTCAGGTTTATAACCTGCTGGTTAGACCGGAATTGGGGTATTGCATAGAGCTGTGGTCAGGTTTATAACCTGCTGGTTCGGCCGGAATTGGAGTATTGCATAGAGCTGTGGTCAGGTTTATAACTTGCTGGTTCGGCCGGAATTGCAGTATTGCATAGAGCTGTGGTCAGGTTTATAACTTGCTGGTTCGGCCGGAATTGGAGTATTACATAGAGCTGTGGTCAGGTTTATAACCTGCTGGTTCGGCCGGAATTGGAGTGTAGCATAGAGCTGTGGTCAGGTTTATAACCTGCTGGTTCGGCCGGAATTGGAGTGTAGCATAGAGCTGTGGTCAGGTTTATAACCTGCTGGTTCGGCCGGAATTGGAGTGTAGCATAGAGCTGTGGTCAGGTTTATAACCTGCTGGTTCGGCCGGAATTGGAGTATTGCATAGAGCTGTGGTCAGGTTTATAACTTGTTGGTTCGGCCGGAATTGGAGTATTGCATAGAGCTGTGGTCAGGTTTATAACCTGTTGGTTCGGCCGGAATTGGAGTGTAGCATAGAGCTGTGGTCAGGTTTATAACTTGCTGGTTCGGCCGGAATTGCAGTATTACATAGAGCTGTGGTCAGGTTTATAACTTGCTGGTTCGCCGGAATTGCAGTATTGCATAGAGCTGTGGTCAGGTTTATAACCTGCTGGTTCGGCCGGAATTGGAGTATTGCATAGAGCTGTGGTCAGGTTTATAACTTGCTGGTTCGGCCGGAATTGGAGTATTGCATAGAGCTGTGGTCAGGTTTATAACTTGCTGGTGTGACCGGAATTGGAGTATTGCATAGAGCTGTGGTCAGGTTTATAACTTGCTGGTTCGGCCGGAATTGGAGTATTGCATAGAGCTGTGGTCAGGTTTATAACCTGCTGGTTCGGCCGGAATTGGAGTATTGCATAGAGCTGTGGTCAGGTTTATAACCTGCTGGTTGGGCCGGAATTGGAGTATTGCATAGAGCTGTGGTCACCCCGCTATACAAAGGATGTTTTGGGGAGGGTGGAGAAGAGATTTGCAAGGTCACTGGCTGGTTTAGCGGACATATCACGAGAGTCTGGACAGACTTCATTTGTTTCGCCTGGATCGTTGGAGGCTGAGGGGAGACCTGATCGAGGTTTCAAAGATTATGAAAAGCATAGATAGAGTGGACAGAGTATACCTGATTCTCAGTGTTGAAGTATTTTCTGCTCTTCTCTCTCTCCCTCACACACCCTCAGACACACACAGACAATCTTTCTCGTTATCCTCTTGTGAGCCATATGCCTGCTGCTCCCAATATGCATGTCAATGGGACAACCGTCCGAGAGAAATAGCTTGGAGACGAGACAGTGAACGTGACGATCTGGAGCCCGGGCTAGATCCACTGAAGCTGTATCTGGGTTTCTCTCAAAAAGCGTCTTTATTAATCAACTGAAGCAAAAAGATGACAGGGTATTTCACCGCGCTGATGACCTGTTCTCTGAATTTCGACTGAGTCACCGCGTAAATAAATGTATTGGTGCACAAGCTGAAGTTCCTCAGCAAAACGCCGACCTCATGAAATATCCATTCGGAACCATTGAAATTGAAACCATTTCCTCTGACCTGGTAATATATGAAATTCACAACGCAGGTCATCCACAGGAGGATGAAGCTGCCAGAGAGGGTGAAGAGTAAAACCACAGACCTCCTCCTGCTCTCCATCTCCGGGTCACTGCGGTTCTCCCCCTTGCTCTGACCCTTCAGCCCCTTACGGATGCGACTGGCCACTAAAATGTGTCTGACTGTCAGAGCGTTGAGCAGCAGGATCCCAGCGAAAGGGAGGAACGGAGTTAAAACCGTATCGAGCCAAGCATACCCTACCCACCCGGGGTCAGTGAAATAATTGCTCTTAAGTTTACAAAGCCTCGGTACATTGTCAATAATCGCTCTGGGTTTCCAGATGAAGAAGCGGGGAACGTTGTTCATACTAGATAGTACGCCGGTTGTTGTTAGAACCACAGCCGCAGTTTTCCCAAAAAAAAAATTTTGTTTTCAGTTTCTGACAGCAAATGGCGACAAACCGATCAAAGGTGAAAGTGACGGTGAACCAGACAGAACAATATGTGACGACGAACCTCAGTGCCTCGATAGCACTGCACACGGGGGTGATGTTCAGAAACCACGACAGAAGGTAATATTTTTTTATCCGATACAAAATGACCTCGAAGACAATAGTCAGCAGATCCGCCGCTGCCATGGCCACCAGGTAGCGAGTGGTGCAGGTAGAGAGGCCGCACTTTCCCCGGGATAGGATCACAATCGCCACTAAATTCACTGGGAAGAGAGAGAGAGGGGTGGGGGGAGATTGCAGACATTACTGAACTCATATACGTTGGCAATTAGCAGCATCAGTATTCAGCCAAAGATCAGGAGTACGAGAGTGCGTAAGCGGCTGCTAACGTCCCTTTACCGTGGAGATAAAATGATGTGTGACAAGTCACCGAAGTTAAAACGGTGCAAATCCGATTCTGGTCGGTGACGGAGCCAGATTCGCTGATTTAACCGTGCCTGACTAGGCCTCTATAAACAGGGCTGAGGAGGGATCGGGAAAGAAGCAACGCTCACAAAGTACTGGAGGGACTCAGCAGCTCAAGAAACATTTCTCCAAGTGAACTGGCACTGAACGTTTCGGGGCGAGACTTATCGTCATGGCGAAGCCTTGCCCCAATTCTCAACTTAGTAACGAATGGCGGAGTGCCCCCATTAACGGACTCATTCCAGAACGCAGTTCAATCGGATAACACAGGGCACCAGGTCTGTGGACCCTGGTACAGATGATCAAACCCTATTATTGACCAACAGGCAGTGGAATGCTAGTGGGAGAGACAAAATGGTGAAACATGAAGCACAAGATTAGGTGTTCAATCTGATCAATAACTCAGTGAACATCACGATATAAAACCCTCCCGTCAAAAATCCGGAATAATTACCGTTAAAGCCCTTCCAGTCAGACCTTCCCTGAGAGCTGCCTGTCTCCACCACTCATACCACTTCGGAACAGTGGCTCAGTAAATGCAAGGACCACGTTCAAGACGATCCCTTGTGGCAGAAGACAGACAGACATCTTCTTTCGCTTGTCATTACATATGAAAACTCAGCATGTAGAATTGACAGAACTGATATCTCTGACGGAAATGTGTCCAATGATCGTACACGTCATCAAGCCGGAGGCTTGTAAAACGATCATAAAGCGTTCACAAAGGTTAACAGTCAGAAATACCGAACGCGAAGGCAGCGCACTCACCGGGAACTCCAGTGGCGGCAATGAACATATACAATATTTTCTGTACAATCCTGTAGCTATCCAACATGGAAGGCATTTTCTCCGTCCAGTGATTCGCTCCCCAATGCGACAGCCGATCTCTCTGAATGAAATGTTGAGGCCGCATAATCCTTGGGTTTTTAATACCATTCAGCGACTCCACGGGGACGGAATTAGAAATAAAGATTTTTAAACGATTTCCTAACCGATGACGTCAGACACGGTAATCCCTGCGGTGACAGATTGTGATTGATTTAGTAAATTAATTGTAAACAATAGATAATGCGATTGTACTAACGCGTGTAAATTGCGAGCAGCATTCAGCCAGCGAAGGGAACATTGTTTCAAACACTATCAGACCCGGCTCACCACTGTTTGTGTGTGTCGGTGTGACATTCATCCAGCGAAGGGAACATTGTTTCAAACACCATCAGACGCAGCTCACCACTGTTTGTGTGTGTCGGTGTGACATTCATCCAGCGAAGGGAACATTGTTTCAAACACCATCAGACGCAGCTCACCACTGTTTGTGTGTGTCGAGGTGACATTCATCCAGCGAAGGGAACATTGTTTCAAACACCATCAGACGCAGCTCACCACAGTTTGTGTGTGTCGGTGTGACATTCATCCAGCGGTTGCCGATTTCCTACAGCAGACCGCAGAGAGTCAAAGGACCCACGCTCTGATTTTCCACCAATTGTGAACGCACCTCATCTGAGTGCAACCTCAAACACGAGAAAGTCTGCAGATGCTGGACATCAAATAAACCCACACATTTCCATTCTGCTTCCCATTCCCATTCCAACACATCAGTCCACAGCCTCCTCTGCTGACGCAGGGACCGCACACAATTTGGACAACACCACACCAACCCCGTTCACCATTCTCAATATCAGAGAAATGTATACAGACAGACAGACTTACTTTATTGATCCCGAGAGAAACTGGGTTTCATTACAGTCGCACCAACCAAGAATAGTGTAGAAATATAGCGATATAAAGCCATAAATAATTAAATAATAATAAGAAAATTATGCCCAGTGGAAATTAGTCCAGGACCAGCCTATTGGCTCAGGGTGTCTGACACTCCGATGGAGGAGTTGGAAAGTTTGATGGCCACAGGCAGGAATGACTTCCTATGACACTCAGTTTTGCAACTCGGTGGAATGAGTCTCTGACTGCATGTACTCCTGTGCCTAACCAGTACATTATGGAGTGGATGGGAGACATTGTCCAAGATTGCATGCAACTTGGACAGCATCCTCTTTTCAGCCACCACCGTCAGAGAGTCCAGTTCCACCCCCACAACATCACTGGCCTTACGAATGAGTTTGTTGACTCTGTTGGAGTCTGCTACCCTCAGCCTGCTGCCCCAGCACACAACAGCAAACATGATAGCACTGGCCACCTCAGACTCGTAGAACACCCTCAGCATCGTCCGGCAGATGGTAAAGGACCTCGGTCTCCTCAGGAAGTAGAGACGGCTCTGACCCTTCTTGTCGACAGCCTCAGTGTTCTTTGACCAGTCCAGTTTATTGTCAATTCGTATCCCCAGGTATTTGTACCCACGGGTCACCGGTGCCTTAGCCCTCCTCATGTCCACCACCAGCTTCTTAGTCTTTTTTACATTAAGCTGCAGACGATTCTGCTCACATCATGTGACAAAGTTTCCCACCGTAGCCCTGTACTCCGCCTCATCTCCCTTGCTGATGCATCCAACTATGGCAGAGTCATCAGAAAAATTCCGAAGATGGAAAGACTGTGTGCAGTAGTTTAAGTCCGAGGTGAAGATAAAGTGAAGAAATGGTGAAGAAAAATACAATCTATACCCTAAAATAGCTAACTTGTGTGTGTGTCTGTCTATCTATCTATCTATCTATCTATCTAACTATCGATCTATCTATATATGTATATATAGATATATATTATACAGTAGCAGTCGAGAAAAATTTCAAAATTACACTAAATCACAAAATAAATAAACAGTGCAAAACAGGACTAATGAGGCCGGGCTTCCCCTTTCACCTTGAATACATGTTTTCTGCTATTAGGCCTTTAATCCTCGGGCTGTCCGCTCTGTCTGTGCCTTTGACCAGCTGACACTCCCACATGCACATGAGATTATCCCAGCGCAAGAATTATTTCAAGCTGTTCACAAAATAATTTTCAAGTTTCAAAGTTAAATTATTATTCACGTTTCTTTCAAAGAAACATACTGGAGATTGGGGACTCACCACCCCACCCCAACCCCGTGCAATGCTTCAACACCCCCAAATCCGTGCGCACCCATAATCACCAAAGCACCCCTAAATCTGCGGACATCCACAAAACCGCACGGGCCCAAAATCCCTTTGCAAACCAAATCGTTTTGCACTCCCATTACCACATGCACCTCAGATTAGCCTTAAGCAGAATAATTTCAAAACTGTTCACAACCTATCTGCCTCCTGCTTAGAAAACAGAAAGAACCAAGTTCAAATTGAAAGTGATTTTATTAATAATCAATTTAAACTGAAAATATCCTGATATTCGTCACAACCCTACATCCACCGGCACCCCGAAATCACTGCACATCCGACATGCCTGTGCACCCCCAGCTTTTTGCCGACACGACCTAAATCTGCACGCATTCCCAAAGCAATGTACATCCCAAAACCCGCTGACGCACCCATATGCACATTTGATTATTCCAGAGAAAGAATTATTTCATACAGTTCACAAAATAGGAGCCTCAGCCTTAATGATATAGGGTTGGAATATTGTTCAAAATTGAACAATATTATTAAAAATTACTTTATGAAAAAGAACGGATAGAAAAAAAAACTATTTTGAGATTTCTCACGACCCCTCATCCACTAACACCCCCTGATCTGTGTACACACCCATGTCCGTGATGATCACTATCTTCGCGGCACACCCTCAAATCTGCACACATCCAGAAATCTGTGCACCCCCGCAAACGCGCTGACACCCGCATATTCACATTTCCTTATCCCAGAGGGAAAAAAAATAATTTCAAACAGTTCACAAAATCGCTACCTCCGATTTAAAGGAATAATAAAAACAACTTTCAGCTTAAATGCGTTTATAGATATATTAATAAAGAATCTATAAATCAAACAATCTTAATATTCGCCACTTCTCCAAAAACACCGACACTCGACATTTATTAATACAGACTCTGTAAATGAAATAGCTTTGAGATTCGTCACAACCCCACATCCAGGGACATCAACAGATCTTTGGGTACCAATATGAGCTGACACATACATAAATTTGCGTACATCCCGGCATCCGCACGTACCCCCAGCTTGGTTCCTGGTTCTTGGGGCGGAGGTTGGACTTAAGAAGGGTATTTTTGAAGAAGAAGAGCTGTGTTAAATTTAATTGGGTTTGATGACAATGGTAGGATGAAGATTATTCCATGCTTTAATTGTGTGGAGGAAGAATGAATTTCTGTACACATCTGACTTGGTAGTTAGTATTTCAAATTGAAATGATTGCCGTCGTCTGCTCCTAATAGGTTTGGGTTTGATGTAGGATTGGCCGTCTACGTATTACTGACCATTTAACATTTTGTTAAAACAGGTCAGACGGTGCGCTTCACGTCTGTCTTGGAGAGAGTTCTACTTCAGTGAATTCAAAAGTTAGGTAACACTCGTTTCTCTCCCATAGGTATTTGTGACAAATCGGGCTGCCTGTCTTTGGACTCGCTCGAAGGAAGAAGTGTTTTAGTTTGTGTCTGGGTCTGTTACATACCCACAGATTGAACACGGGACAGTGGGACGATGTAATTGTCTTATGACCGTGGGGTGATGTTATGACACGTGATGGCAGGTTCTAAACCGCATTTAAACCAACTCGCGTTTTGTGACGGAGTTTTCATTTTTATTGTTATGCAACGTTGTTGTTCCCGGTCGGATGTGTGAGGCTCCACCGGTTTTGTTCGTTACACGTTTATTTTATTTTTTCCTTACAGTCCAGTATCGGAGAGTGAAAGCATTACAGGAATTATCCGACTTCAAAGGATTGGATAAAATTAATGTCGTTCAGCGTCTTGGGAATGATCGACCTTTTTTTTTTACTTCGTTCAGGAATTGTGGCATGTACATTTGAGTTGAACCCCTGCAAAGTCAGGAAGGTTTGTACAGTGACCACCCTCCAGTCAAAAGGTCAGTTCCTTTTATTTCCTCGTGATTTCTGCGAACAAGGCATCTCCCGGCTGTGGGATCGGCAGGTCGTCGGTACTTCGAAGGAATCGTTAGTTTCGGGGAAGTCTCTCCTTACTGAATGTATAAATCACATGGACTTTTGAGTCTGTGCTTGGATGAGAACTCGTTAAGAACAGTTTCTAAGTTTGAATGTTCGTGCCGCCTAGCTGTTAACTTCCGGGTAAGTTAGTTGTTTATTTACTTTTCTAAGCTTGATCAGAGGTTAGTAAATCTCGGGTTTTGTTTTAAAACTTCTCTCAGTTTCATATTCATTGCTGCTGCATTCGTAACAGGTCCCGTACAACAGCTGTATATTCCAGATGTGGCCTAACAAGGCTGAGGAACAACTTCTCCTTGGCCGAAGTTGAACAATGATGAAAATTGCCTCTTGGAAGATTCAGGACTCCTGTTGCATTCACTGTTGCATGATGCGCCTGACCATCCCAACGCAGATCATTCTGGAGTTTGATGCCAAGGTACTTGATCTGTTTGGTTTCTTCAAGGCTGACACGCAGGATTTTATTTGATGTTTTACCTGGTTTTCTCTTCCTGGTGACGCGCGTGGTTTCACATTCGGAAGGATTGAACTGTGCCCCATTGTTGTGACAACTCAACCATACTATCAAGAACTTTTTGAATAGCATCTTCACCATCAGCTGACCTCATTGGACGGTTTATCACACAGTCTTCAGCAAAAAGTCTAGTGGTGTTTGTGACTTTTTCGTGGATGTCATTAATGTAAAGTGAAAACAAATATGGGCCGCCACTGTGCCCTGGGGTGTACCACTTAATAACGGACGCCATTCAGAGCTTTTTCCATTCGCGCACACACGCTGAAGACGTTTGTTCAAGAAACTGGAAATCCATCTTTTAGTATTAAAACGAAAACCGTGGAAGTCGAGCTTCCGAAGTAATCTTTGTTGGGGAATGACAATGAATGCTTTAGAGAACCCGAGCACTACTAAATCAATGGCGACATCGTTATCAAAGCTTTTGGCCAGGTCAGTTGTTGTCAGGATAAGTTGAGTCTCGCATGATCTATGCTTCCTAAAAACAATGCTGGTTGTCAGCAGGAATGTTATGTCTGCTCAGGTGCCC
Source organism: Hemitrygon akajei (assembly GCF_048418815.1). NCBI lineage: Eukaryota > Metazoa > Chordata > Chondrichthyes > Myliobatiformes > Dasyatidae > Hemitrygon > Hemitrygon akajei. The sequence goes on from NW_027331923.1 coordinate 4,447,902, forward strand.
CATCAGATCGCTGTCAGCAGGAATGTTATGTCTGCTCAGGTGCCTCATCAGATCGCTGTCAGCAGGAATGTTATGTCTGCTCAGGTGCCCCATCAGATCGCTGTCAGCAGGAATGTTATGTCTGCTCGGGTGCCCCATCAGATCGCTGTCAGCAGGAATGTTATGTCTGCTCCGGTGCCCCATCAGATCGCTGTCAGCAGGAATGTTATGTCTGCTCAGGTGTCCCATCAGATCGCTGTCAGCAGGAATGTTATGTCTGCTCAGGTGCCCCATCAGATCGCTGTCAGCAGGAATGTTATGTCTGCTCAGGTGCCCCATCAGATCGCTGTCAGCAGGAATGTTATGTCTGCTCAGGTGCCCCATCAGATCGCTGTCAGCAGGAATGTTATGTCTGCTCAGGTGCCCCATCAGATCGCTGTCAGCAGGAATGTTATGTCTGCTCAGGTGCCTCATCAGATCGCTGTCAGCAGGAATGTTATGTCTGCTCAGGTGCCCCATCAGATCGCTGTCAGCAGGAATGTTATGTCTGCTCAGGTGCCTCATCAGACCGCTGTCAGCAGGAATGTTATGTCTGCTCAGGTGCCCCATCAGATCGCTGTCAGCAGGAATGTTATGTCTGCTCAGGTGCCTCATCAGATCGCTGTCAGCAGGAATGTTATGTCTGCTCAGGTGCCTCATCAGATCGCTGTCAATTAAATGCTCCAAGAGTTTGCAGCAAGTGCTTGTTAATGAAACAGGACGATAATTTGCTGGGTTGGTGGTTGAATCCTTTTTAAAGAGAGGGGTGATGTTTGGCTTCCTCCAATCCAGAGGAAGATCACTTGAGTCGAGCGACTGCTGGAAGATAAACTGCAGAACAGGAGCCAGTTCTTCAGCTGCGATCTTGAGGGCCTGATTCTGAATCTGGTCTGGCCCGATAGCTTTTGTCGTATTGATGCTGAGCAGTAACTTGTTTACACCGTCAGCCTCAATTTCGATAGGAGGCAGATCAATATACGGGCTGAGCGGTAGATCAGGAAAAGATGAAGGTTCCATATCTTCCCGGGTAAAGACCTGGTCATATTTAAATGATAAATAGAACAAAGATAAACGTTCAAAGTGCATTTATTATTCAAGTTTCTCTGAATGCAACCACCCTGAGGTTTGCTAACCGACACCCGCCTCCCCCAGACCCGCACCCAAACCATCAACAGACTCAAATCTGGCGCACCCAGAAAACTGTGCACATCCCCAAAACCGTTTGCGCCCCGGATCCTTGCACAACCCGGAATCCGCGAGACCCTCAAATCTACGCGCACCCTGAAACCGGCTGAAAATCCCACATGCACGTTATATTATCAATGAGCAAAAATAATTTCAAACACTCCACAAAACAACAGTATCCGCCTTAAGAAAATACAGTAAGAACAAAGTACACAATTTAATGTGCGTTTATGAACAAAGTTTCGATCTTACAAGCACTCTTGAGATTTGTAACAACACCACATCTACCGACATCTAAAAATGCGTCTGCAACCCCACATGACTAAGCACCCCCATATTTGAGGACAACCCATGTATCTGCACACATCCCCAAATCCCTGTACATCTGCAAACGAGCTGACCCCCCACATTAACGAACTGTTATCACAGAGAAAAAAATCATTTCAAACAGTTCAAAAATGATCAAAAAGAAATATCAAGGACAAAGATTAGTTTAAAGTGCATTTATAGATTTATTCATGAAGTATTTATAAACGAATTAATCTTCAGATTCGTCACTCTGCACCGACACCGTGTGCAGCCACGTATTCAATGCACACCCCTAAATCTGCGCATATCCTCAAACAAGTGTGCACCCCAAAATCCATGTGTACCCAAACCCGCTGACAACCCCACATTAGATTATATCAGAATCAGAATCATTTCCAGCAGTTCTCAAAATGTCTGTCTCCTCACTAAAACACGCAAAATAATGTCCAATTCCAATTTCGATGACACACCCAGATCTGTACATAATCGGTGCACCTCCATATTCGATAACACACCTCTGAATCTGCGCACATCAACAAATCCGTGTTCACTTCCATGTTCGACAACCCACTCCCAAATGTGTTCTCCCAACTATACGCTGATCGTCAAATAAGAGCACACCCCAGGAGCAAAATGTGCACCAGAAACCCGCTGACAACCCCACAGATTATCCCAGAGGAAACAGAGCACCACCATAAAAAGCATGAGCTGAGGTCAAAGTTCAAATTAGATTTATTATTAACGTATCTATAAATTTAAAAAATTGAGATTAGTCACATCTCCAAATCTGCAGACGCCCCACATCCGTGATGAACCCAAAATCCAGGCGCGCCTCCAAATCCGTATGCGCCCCTATAACTATGCACATCCCGAAACCCGCTGATAAACCCACATGCTAGTTAGATTATCCCAAAAGAATTCTTCCAACTACTTCACAAAATGACTGCCTCCACGTTCAAAAAGCAAGCACAGAGTTCAAAGTTATTAAACAATCTATCAATGAATTAACTTTGAGATTCGTCACAACTGCATACTCGCAGTCACCACAAATTGTCAGAACCCCGAAGTCATTTGTACCCCCAAAACCGTGTGGATATTATTAGTTTGGCAGTCTTTGTGTGTAGATTCTCGTGGATTTTGTTGCATTTCTCTTCGCCACTGAACGTGAATCAAGGTAGTAGAAGGTGAGATGCACTTAATTTAATAATAAAGTTAATTTAATGTTTGAATAGAAACTCAAACACACAGACACACCTGGGCACGGACACAGGCACGCACACAGGGAAATAGAATCTCACTCTCTCTCTCTCTCTCTCACACACACACACACACACACACAACACACATACAAACTCACAGCCACACACACACACACACACACACACACACACACACACACACACACACACACACACACACACACACACACACACACACACACACACACACACACACACACACCATTCACGGACTCGCGCACACTCAACAGACAGTAGAATCCGACTAAAACACGACAGGATCAGGCACGCAACATAACAGATATAGACACACACAGCAAATAGACCTACACAATCATACTAGACACATACACAGACAGTCAGAGGCTAGACAATTATAGACACGCATACACATGATACGAAAATTGGTGGATGGGCACGTTGTATTGGTGTAATATAAAGGCTGGAAAAGGAATCAGGCAAACCAGCATAAAATGCAAGAAGGTCACAAATGAAATAAAATGTTGGAAAATACATGGCCATGATGCTTGGTCGAAGAAATATACGTGCATACTTTCTTCTAAGCGAGGAGGAAATCCAAATATCTCAAATTGCAAGGGTTTACGAATCCTTGTGCAGAACACCCAAAGGGTTAACTTCCAGGATGAGTCGTTGGTGAACAAGGCAAATGAAATATAGCATTCATTTCGAAGGTTGAGAATATAAGTGCGGTGATGTGGTGCTGAAGATTTATAAGGCACTAGGGTGGACTCACTTTGGGTTCGGGGTGCGTACGTATTTTGCTGTTTGAGTTACAGATATTTTAATAATAAATGAACTTTGAACGCTGAACTACATTTTCGCTATTTTGAGGTAGAAACAGGTATTATGCGAGCTGTTTGAAATGACTTTTGCTCTGGGATAATCTAATGTGCATCTTGGGTGTGCACAGATTTGGGTGCACTCCGATTTGTTGGCATCAGGTGGTTTAGAGTGCACACGGATTTGGGGGTCACAGGGTTTCAGGAGTCCCTGCGTTGTTGCGGGTGTGTCGAATCTCAAGGTTATTCACATAGATGATTTCAAAATAAATGCACTTTAAACGCTGTTCTTGCCTTTTAAATCTATTTGTCCACAAATATAGGACTGTTGAGTTCGATGTCCATGCATTAGGTTTGGGGAGGGTCGTGGACGAGCCTCCAAATGTTCTGACTGTGATTAAATCACTGAAGAAATTTGAGGGTCTCGTGTATATATGAAAGTATTTATTCATTAACGGAAACAAACTTTTTCTTGAGGGTCCTCTCGGTAGGATCCCCCAAACACAAAATACAGAAGGGGATTATACTCTTGAGGAGAATGGTAAAATGATATAACTTATTTCAATATTTTGTATTTGACAAATGATTCCTTTGAAGTACATATTTACAGAGGTAGCACGTTTAGTTGATGACAGCAACACGAACGAAATGCTGGAGGAACTCAGCAGGCCAGGCAGCAACTATGATAAAGAGTGTTGACGACGTTTCGGCACGGAACCCCTCGGCAGGCATGGAAAAAAAGTTGAGAAGTCAAAGTAAGGAGATGACCTGCTGAGTTCCACCAGCATGTTGTGCGTGTTGCTTGGATTTCCAACATCTGCAGATTTTCCCTTGTTTGTAATGGATGACGGCTCAGTAGGCTCAGATACCTTTAATTGATGACGGCTCAGTAGGCTCAGATACCTTTAATTGATGACGGCTCAGTAGGCTCAGATACCTTTAATGGATGACGGCTCAGTAGGCTCAGATACCTTTAATGGATGACGGCTCAGTAGGCTCAGATACCTTTAATTGATGACGGCTCAGTAGGCTCAGATACCTTTAATGGATGACGGCTCAGTAGGCTCAGATACCTTTAATGGATGACGGCTCAGTAGGCTCAGATACCTTTAATGGATGACGGCTCAGTAGGCTCAGATACCTTTAATTGATGACGGCTCAGTAGGCTCAGATACCTTTAATGGATGACGGCTCAGTAGGCTCAGATACCTTTAATGGATGACGGCTCAGTAGGCTCAGATACCTTTAATGGATGACGGCTCAGTAGGCTCAGATACCTTTAATGGATGACGGCTCAGTAGGCTCAGATACCTTTGTTGGGCCAAACAAACTCACGCAAACGGTCTAAAAATAAAGTCACGAAATTATTCTGAATCTGTCACCGCGGGAATTGTACCAGTCTGTTGTAATCAGTTTGTAAATAATAAGTAAAGCTTTATTTATAATCTGTTGAAATCTGTCCCTGTGGAATCGCTAAAGGCGATTAAAAACCCCAGGCATGTGCTGCTTTAACATCGAGAGATCGCCCGTTGCACGGGGGACAGATCACTGGACAGAGATAATGTCTGCAATGTTGGATCGGTACCTGAGTGCGCATAGAATATTCTACGTGTTCATTGGAGCTCCTGGTGAGTGAGCAGAGCAATTCATTCTTAGTATTTCTGTGTGTTAACCGATGTGAATCTGTTTATGTTCATTTGACGAGCTTTCATCTTGGTGATCATTGTACAAATACCATTCAGACATACCGACCCTATCATTTCAACTTCAGAATTTCTATATAGAATGACAAGCGGAACTAAATCCCTCACTCTCCTCTGACTCACGGGATCGACTCAAACCCTTTATTGCTTTTATCGGGACTTTGCCCAGAGTTGTCTCAGTGCTGCAGAGAGGCATCTCTCCGAGAAGGTGTGACTGGGAAGGTTTTACATTGCGAATTTCACTATTTAGCAACTGTTGATTAGAGAGTAAACACAAAGTACACTGAGGTCAAATCAAGCCTTACAAAAAAGCTGAATGAACTCAGCAGGTCGGGCAGCATCCGTTGAAATATTAGAGAGAATCGCTGGTTCTTCGCTGCATGTCTCCCTGTGGAGTGTGTCACAGTCGGGTGCCACTGACTGTTCGTCAAAAATTGGATCTGATCACCTGAACCAGTGTCCACAGATCTGTTGACGTGTGTCGTCAAATTGACCTGTGCTACAGAATTAATCCGTTAACGGAATCAATCAGCCTAAGGTTACTAAGTTGTTCCTGTTTCCCCTCTCAGACCGTCGTAAATCGGGGCACTACTTCGTCCAGAAGTAGGGTCTCGGTCTGAAAAGAGAGTTTGTTGAATTCTATGAATGCTGCAATACCAGTTGAGGTGCTCCAGTATTTAGTACCTGTTACTCCCCTCTGTGTCCCTTCTCTGCCTCATCGGATGCAGTTTCCAGAGGCCTAATTAATCACGGATTAAATCAAAGAAACCGGCCCCATCTGTGACTGGAACCGGAATGAGTACCGATCGTTGTTGCACATGCAAATCGTTTTTATCGCTGACACATGATCTTATCTCCACGCTGACGAAGGCGCGTCAAAGACAGTGTGATCCGTGTCTGATGTTAGATCAACAGGTGTCACAGACTTTCGAACTCAAAATCTGTAGCTGAAACACGACACCGTGTTAAATCCCGGAGATTGTGCTTAGTAATAATCCGTTTCTCTCTTTCTCCCTTCCTGTCCGCCTCTCCTCCTTTGCCCCTCTCCTCCTCCCTCTGTCCCTTCCACACCACTCCCTCCTCTCTCTCTCACACTTACTCCCTTTCCCCTCTTTTCTCTCTCTCTCTCTCTCTCTCTCTCTCTCTCTCTCTCTCTCTCTCTCTCTCTCTCTCTCTCTCTCTCTCTCTCTCTCTCTCTCTCTCTCTCTCTCTCTCTCTCTCTCTCCAGTGAATTTAGTGGCGATTGTGATCCTGTCCCGGGGAAAGTGCGGTCTCTCTACCTGCACCACTCGCTACCTGGTGGCCATGGCAGCGGCCGACGTACTGACCGTTTTCACCCAGATCATTTTGCACCAAATCAGATTCTATTGCTTCCCGTGGAGTTTTCTAGACATCACCCCTGTGTGCAGTGCTATCAGTGTACTAAAGTTCACAGCCATTGACTGTTCTGTCTGGTTCACCGTTAAGTTCACATTTGATCGGTTTGTCGCCATTTGCTGCCAGAAACTGAAAACAAAATATTGCACCGGGAAAACTGCGGCTGTGGTTCTAACAACAACTGGCATACTGTCCTGTCTGAAAAACGCTCCCAAATACTTCACGCGGAAACCCAGAGTGATCATCGATAATGTACCGTGGTTCTGTATGGCCAAGGAAAATTATTTCACTGACCCCGGGTGGGTAGGGTATGACTTGTTCGATACGGTTTTAACTCCGTTGCTTCCTTTCGCTGGGATCCTGCTGCTCAACGCTCTGACAGTCAGACACATTTTAGTGGCCAGTCGGGTCCGTAAGGGGCTGAAGGGTCAGAGCAAGGGAGAGAACCGCAGTGACCCGGAGATGGAGAGCAGGAGGAGGTCTGTGGTTTTACTCTTCACCCTCTCCGGCAGCTTCATCCTCCTGTGGATGACACACGTTGTAAATGTCATATATTATCAGGTCTCAGGAAAAGGATTCGATTTCAATGATTCTGAATGGATCTTCCACCACCTCGGGATTTTGCTGAGGAATTTCAGTTGCTGCACGAATACATTTATTTACGCGGTGACTCAGTCGAAATTCAGGGAGCAGGTGATCAGCGCGGTGAAATATCCGTTCAGCTCCGTCTTTCAGTTCATCAATAAAGCCGCTTCCTGAGCACGAGCGAGAGGCGGCGCAGTTTCCAGCTCCGTCTCCAGCTCCTCACATTCACCGCCTGATCTCCTAGGAGTCATTCCCCGACTGATTGTCCAATCGACAGGCAGCTCTGGGATATTAGGCGTGTGTGTTGGGGTGGTTGGGGCGGGGTAGTGGCAGAGCTCTGTACTGTAGAAGCAGTAACTTATTGGCCCGGCCAGATGTCAGTCAAAGACCGACTCCGGAGTGCCGCACACCCATTGGTTTGAGAATTCCCATTCTATTCCCATTCCCGCGCACTAAACTCACAGTTCGACGTTTCCCCAAGACGGCAGGGTGTCTAGTCTGATGCTGGTTGGCCAATGCAATGTCAACCAGTCTCTGCCTTCACTTTGAATAATTGGCTGACGTGAAGAAACAGGGCGGGGTGTAAGGAGCACCCGCCACCAACCGGACTGGAGTGTGGTGTAGAGAACTGGCAACTCTCACTGTTTCTCTTTTTCTGTTGAAAGCTCCAAAGTGTGATAAGATCCTATCCACCTAAAGCTGAAACCCGTCTTCGCGTGATGTCCCCAGCAGCTTTGTCACACAGCTTTAATAGGATGAACATTTCTTTGCCATTTCTCGTTAATCCAGTTTGTTACATCAACTGGAGTCTCGGTAATTGGAAGGCAATTGTCCTGTTTCACCCAGTGAAGTCGAAAACGGGGACGAGCATACTGCGCCACAATATAGCCTGAAAGAAGGTGGGTGTATCACACCCTATGGATTTAAAATGAAGATGAAGCTAATCCATAAGCCACGCTAATAAAATAAATGTAGGGCTCTCAGCACCATTAACTGTGGTGTTAACTGTTCAGGGTGACAAAATGGCTTCTTTGTATTGCTATAATGAAATGGCTTCTCTGTAATGTTACTTCATGCTGTGATGGGTTTCTGTATCTGGAATGTTTGGGTTATAACTGTAGATAAGGGTGAACTAACTATTGGAGAATTGTTATGCTGTCTTGTATCTGTGAGCTGAACAGGAGTTCGCGGTCTTTTTCGGGAGGAGAGCGAGAAGGAGGGATGTGTGAGGAGCGGACAGCGGTTCCAGGGCGGCGGATACTGGACGTCGGTGGTTCGGACGGTGGCCGAAGGCTCGGTAGGTCGCTTTGGATGGAACCGGAGGCGTGAGCTCCAACGTATTAAAATATTATGTTCACAAACTGATTATTACTTTGGCGCCTTTACGTTATCTGTTTCTACTAAGCCATTACTAAGAAATAACTATAAAGTTGCAATTATTTACTCGCCATTGGTGTATTGTCTGATATTTGTGTTGCGAGCGTGTACGGAGGGGGGGATCATTACACCGTATATACCCGAAGAATTGCGCTATTGGCGGGTCGACGGCGATTCACACTAGGCGAACGGGGGTGAACTGGGGATACGAATGCTACATACGAAATGACAGTCACGCATTCGTTGTGCACAGTACAAACGAAGACTTGCGGAGACTGCGAGAGTAACTGTCCTCTCTCTCTCTCTCTCTCTCTCTCTCTCTCTCTCTCTCTCTCTCTCTCTCTCTCACTTTCTCTCTGTGCATGTGTTTTCAGAACGGCACAAACTGCGACAGCCTGTAACTGACGATATTGTCCCGTCTCACTCAAGCTCTTAAAAGTAACAGTCACAGTAAACGAACGCAGGCTCGTAACACTTCCTTCCAAAAAGGAAGGTTTTGATATAAAAGGGAAAATTTTTATCTGAAAGCTCAGAATGTGAACCAATAAATGCATGGTTATCACATATCATACTACAGTCTAATACAACATACTGCAGAAACGTTTACATCAAAATACATTGGAAGCTGAACATCTAGAAAGTCAATCAGCAATTATATTATCTTTGCCTTTAATATGACATCATAATATCATATTCTTGCGGATTCAAACTTTGTTGTTGAACTGGAGTTTGATTAACCATTTTCCTTATCACACCCTGACCTACAACGTCATCAAGACAGGTCACAGTAGCATGCAAAATTCACTCTCAGCTAAGTTAACTGTAAGGTTGGCCTTCGAGTGCCTTTCAAACAACTCTTCCACTGCAGAGTTATGTGCTTCCCAAATGTCACTTCTTTTGACTAAATCATCAACCCAGTCATCTGAGTGTTTTAACCATTGAATTACAGAATTGATCAATCTCTGTAATATTCCTGAAGCAGTTTTCATTCCAAACGGCAAAACATTGTATTCATACAACCCAGAAAGCGTTACAAATGCAGACATTTCTCTACCTTTATCCGTCAATAGAACACACCAGTACCATTTTAACAGATCAATCTTTTTAACAAACTTGGCTTTTCCAACCTTGCCTATGCAATAATCCACTCTGGGGATGGGATAAGCATCTGTTTTTGTTACAGCATTTACCTTTCTATAATCAGTGCAAAATCTAACACTACCATCTGGTTTAGGCACAATGACACAAGGAGAACTCCAATCTGAGTTCGAAGGCTGAATAATACCATTTTTCAACATATACTCAATTACTTGTTCAGCAAGTTCACACTTTTCAATAAGGATGCTATTGAATCGGTTTAGCTTCCCCGACATCGACATCATGGGACGCTACTGTTATTCGCTGCGGATAGCAGAAAATAAATCCTTAAATTTCATAATTACCTGTTTCATCTCCTGTCGCTGCTGCGGCTGTATGTGGGCCAATTTTTCATCAATCAAATTCAAAATACTCGAGTTCGTTAATATAGCTGAAACAACGTTTGGTTTACGATAAGCCTCAGATGGGTCGTACCCAGGGTTTCCAGACTCATTGCTATTTTCCACCCTGGTCACAGGTGGGTATTGCTTAACAAAATATGGTCTAAGCATGTTGATATGGCACAATTGAGTTTGCTTACGACGGTCTGGTGTTTTGACTAAATAGTCCACATTATTAATCTTAGACAGAACCTCATAAGGACCGTGGTGTTTTGCCTGAAGTGGGTTCGTTAAAATCGGTATAAACATGAATACTTTATCACCCCTTTGGGATGTTCTCATCGTGGCTTGTTTATCAAAACACGTTTTCATCCTGTTCTGAGAAACTTTTAAGTTCTCCCTTACCAAGTTACAGGCTTTGTACAATATGTCCTTGAATTTCAAAACATAGTCCAACAAATTGATATGCATGTCTTCGCTTGTTTACTGTTCCTTTAACAGTGTTAAAGGTTCTCGAACCCTATAACCGAATACAAGTTAAAGACGAAAGCCTACTGAATCCTGTATTGTCTCTCTTACTGCAAATAAAAGGCAATGAACTCCCTCATTCCAATCCTTTTCATTTTAAGTACGTCTTAATTTCGGAGGACAAAGGGAAGATCGACGGCATCAGCTCATCTGAAGAACTAAACATTTCTCTCTCTCTCCATCACTACTCAATTCCATACCACGAACTGAACTGAACTTTACTCATCACCGTAAGACTGTATCTATATATATATATATCTCATTGTTAACCTGTTTATTATATCTGAATTTTTATTACCATATTGCGTATTTACTAATAAATACACTTAGTTAGTAGCAATACTGGACTCCAAAGTGTTTTCTATTTCAGCTGGTTCTTTAACCCGTTATTTAACCCGTAATGACAAGGCAGGAACCGGGTATTGATAGTAGATGATCAGCCATGATCTCAAAATGGCGGTGCAGGCTCGAAGGGTCGAATGGTCTACTTCTGCACCTATTGCCTTTTGTCTATAAATAAGGTGAAGCCTTATTAAGACTCTAAGATGGTACCAGTGAGTACTGTTATGAAAACAAATGAGGTTGTGGAATTTGATAATGAGGGGCAAGATCATTTTAACAAGTTGAATATCGTATCAAGAAGACTTGAGAATTCCACTATTTTGAAATACCTTACTGATAAAGTCTGTCATTTGGAGCCCGCACAGAGAACACAATTGAAAGAATTAATTAGCAGGCATAAAGATTTATTTCCAGACGTTCCGAGTCGGTGTACAGTTGCAGTGCATGATGTCATTGTAAATCCAGCCCAGCCCATTAAACAGCATCCTCACAGAATGAACTTGGAGAAATGCAAGTTGGTTGAAAAGGAAATTGGCTACCTGCTGACAACCGGTATCATGAGGCAATCTACCTCAGACTGGGCGGCGCCCTGCGTTCTTGTGCCTAAACCGGACGGTACATGAGATTCTGTACTGACTACAGGAAAATCAACGCAATAACCAAGACAGATGCTTATCCTATCCCGAGAGTGGATGACTGTATTGATAAAGCGGGAAAGGCTAAGTACAACACAAACATTGACTTGCTGAAAGGATATTGGTGTGTTCCTTTGACCGACAGGGCCGGAGAAATCTCAGCGTTTGTCACTCCTTCTGGGCTGTATGAATATAATGCTTTATCCTTCGGGATGAAAAATGCTCCAGGGACATTTCAAAGGGTCATTGATTCTGTGATTAGAGGTTTAGAAAACATAGGGGCTTAGATCGATGATTTAGTGGTCTGGAATGACACGTAGGAAGAGCATATTGTGTCTGTGGAAAGACTGCTTGAAAGGCTGTCCAAGGCCAGTCTTACTGTGAACCTCGCTAAAAGTGAATTTGGCCACGCCACTGTCACGTATCTTGGCTGTGTGGTAGGCCAGGGCCAACTGGCTCCTGTACAAGCCAAGGTCCAAGCTATTGTTGAGGTTCCCCTTCCGACCAGCAAGAAAGCTTTAATAAGGTTTTAAGGGATGGTAGGGTATTACCGAAAGTATTGTAAGAACTTTGCAGATATCTCTCCCCCCTCACAAAACTCCTAGGGAAGAGTAAACGATTTGTATGCAATTACCTTTTCCAGGTAATTGAACGTCTGAAAACTATCCTGTATAATCATCCTGTGTTAAAGCATCCGATTTTTCAAAACCATTCACCATTCAGGAGTTATTCATGCGTCTAACCCTCGCCTGGGTTGATAATTCCACCACAGAAGAACAGTCACCTTTGTTGTGGTCACATTCCGTGACTTTGAAAGGATTTCGGAGGACAACGGGAAGATCGACGGCATCAGCTCACCTGTTTGAAAAAGCCTGGTTTTTCTATTTACACACACACACACACACACACACACACACACACACACACACACACACACACACACACACACACACACACACAAAATCACACACACACACACACACACACACACACACACACACGCACACACACACACACACGCGCACACACACGCACGCACGCACAAACGCACGCACGCACGCACACACACACACGCAGACACAAACACATATATATAAAATCAATGCTATATATCTGCATTTATATTACTGTAGTGTGTAGTTACTAATAAACACCATTAGTCACTCCCAGACTCATTTGAGGATGGGCAGAATTTAGGGGTGTGTTGTCGAGTATGGGGGTCGACACGGATTTGGTGATGTGCGCAGATTGAGGGGTGTTGTTGAACATGGGGTGCACACGGATTTGGTGATGTGCGCAGATTGAGGGGTGTTGTTGAACATGGGGTGGACACGGATTTGGTGATGTGCGCAGATTGAGGGGTGTTGTTGAACATGGGGTGCACACGGATTTGGTGCTGTGCGCAGATTGAGTGGTGTTGTTGAACATGGGGTGCACACGGATTTGGTGATGTGCGCAGATTCGGTGGTGTTGTTGAACATGGGGTGGACACGGATTTGGTGATGTGCGCAGATTGAGGGGTGTTGTTGAACATGTGGTGGACACGGATTTGGTGATGTGCGCGGATTGAAGGGTGTTGTTGAACATGGGGTGCACACGGATTTGGTGCTGTGCGCAGATTGAGTGGTGTTGTTGAACATGGGGTGCACACGGATTTGGTGATGTGCGCAGATTGAGGGGTGTTGTTGAACATGGGGTGGACACGGATTTGGTGATGTGCGCAGATTGAGGGGTGTTGTTGAACATGGGGTACACACGGATTTGGTGATGTGCGCGGATTGAGGGGTGTTGTTGAACATGGGGTGGACACGGATTTGGTGATGTGCGCAGATTGAGGGGTGTTGTTGAACATGTGGTGGACACGGATTTGGTGACTTGTGCAGATTGAGGGGTGTTGTTGAACATGGGGTGGACACGGATTTGGTGATATGCGCAGATTGAGGGATGTTGTTGAACACGGGGTGCACACGGATTTGGTGATGTGCGCAGATTGACAGGTGTTGTTGGACATGGGGTACACACGGATTTGGTGATGTGCGCAGATTGAGGGGTGTTGTTGAACATGGGGTGGACACGGATTTGGTGATGTGCGCAGATTGAGGGGTGTTGTTGAACATGGGGTTGCACACGGATTTGGTGATGTGCGCAGATTGAGGGGTGTTGTTGAACATGGGGTGGACACGGATTTCGTGATGTGTGCAGATTGAGGGGTGTTGTTGAACATGGGGTACACACGGATTTGGTGATGTGCGCAGATTTCGGGGTGTTGTTGGACATGGGGTGCACACGGGTTTAGGTTCACATTCAGATTTGTGTATCTCGGCGTGTCAAGATTTGCACTCGGGTAAGACTTGGGCTGCGTGCGGATTTTCAATGACGAGGCGGTCATTTTCCGAACTGTTTGAAATGATTCTTCCTTTGGGTACATCTAATGTGCATATGGGGATGGCAGCGGGATTTGGGTGCGGACGGTTTGAGGATGCGCGCAGATTTGGGGGTATATTCCTGAATATGGAATGTGCACAGATTTATTGGTCTGTTGTCGAATATGGCGGTGCACGTGGATTTGGGATTGCGCACAGATCTGGCTGTGTCGGCGAATTCGGAAATGCACAGGAATGTTACCCGTTCCTATGTCTCTGCATGTTCCGTCTGTGCCCGTGGAAAAGCCTCCCATGGGCCATCTGCGGGATTACTTCGTCCCCGACTTGGTCGTACATCGCCCTTGGTTTCGTAACCGGTCAACTCCCTTCATACAGAAACACCACCGTACTCACCGTGGTAGACAGGTTCTTCAAGACGGTGCACTTTGTAGCCCTCCCTAAACTCCCTTCTGAGCTGGAAACCGCAGACCTTCTCGTCTGTCACGTCTTCCGCCTCCACGGAATCGCCGCGGACAATGTCTCCGATCGAGGTCCCCAATTCATATTATTTATTTATTTATGGTTTTATATCGTTATATTTCTTCACTGTTCTTGGTTGGTGCGGTTGTATCGAAACCCAGTTTCCCCTCGGGATCAATAAAGTATGTCTGTCTGTCTGTCTGTCTGTCAAACGGAACGGGTTAAACTGGACTTGGAGTCGATCTGGAGTGATCACCTCGCGTGGGTTGAGTACACCCACTGCTCTCTGGTTAGTGCTGCCCTCGGAAGGTCTCCCTTGAGTGCTCCCTTGGGCACAACCCCCGCTGTTCCCCGCGCAAGGAGAGGAGATCGCGGTGCCGTCTGTTCAGGCCCAAATCGATCGGTGCCGCAAGGTTTGTAAGGACACGCGCACGACCCTGCTCAGATCAGCCGATCGCTATAGGAGGATTGCCGATCGACACCGGACACCTGCGCCTGAGTATCGACCTGGGCAGATGGTGTGGCTTTCATCCAAAGACATCCCTCTGAAAAACGAGCCTAAGGAACCGCCCCTCCCTTGCTGGGATCTACCGAGGTCGAAAGTATCATCAACCCCACAGCGGTTCGACTTAAACTACCAATATCTATGCACGTTTCCCAGTTAAAACGACTTTCCGTCAGCCCTTTGTGTCCTCCGACTGAAACCCCTCCACCCGGCCGGATCACCGAGAACCATCCGGCATTCACCTTCCGGCGGCTACTAGATGGGAAGGATACGGCCCTGAGTTCCCCGCTCCTTCATCCTGGACACTTCCCTTATCCAAGACTCCCACCCGGACCATCCGGACAAGCCTGGAGGATCTTGCCTGGAGGTTTCCGTTGAGGGGGAGGGGTACTGTCATTGTCCCGTCGGGCAATTCCCCACCTTGCTATTACCTCCTTAATTGGGCCTGATCGCTACCTATCCGTCTTTGGAGGACAGAATGAGCATAACTCTTTGGCCACGGTCGATGTCCTCTGATGCTTTTTATGGAAGGTTTGAGCACATCCGGTGTAGCGTTCAGTAATAACCAAGATCGTCGTGTTGCTGGAAACAGGCTGTATTGATAGGAAATTCATACACAACAGAACAAGTGGCTCCACTCTCTGCAAATGTCCGCTCTCAAATATTGCGGAGCATACGTGGCAGCACGTGATGGGCTGCGTCAACACATCAAGATCTCCACACAAATTTTGGACTGGGTTCGGATTTTTAATGTCAAGGCAGATTTTCAATGTGTGACTCGATTTTTGTTCTGAGATTATCTCAAGCACATATGGGGATGTCAGCAGGTCTGTTGTGCGCACTGATTTGGAACGACGGATATGCGTGTGATCGTGGTCCTTGGTGGCGCGCATGCGTTTAGGGATGCGCACGAATTCATGGCTGTATTCTCGAACATGTGGGGGGCGCACTTATCTGGGGACCAGATTTAGCGGTTTGTCGGCAACTGTGGAGTGCACACTGCTTTGGGTGGGGGGATTTGGACTTGGGGGTGCACGTAGATTTAGGGTTGTGCTGTCGGAGTGCACACGGATGTACGGTTTTTAATGTTGATACGGCCATTTTCTAAACTGTTCGAAATTATTCTTGCTCTGAGATAAGCTATTATGCATGTGGGTGTTGTAGGTGTTTGGGGTGCGCACTGATTTGGGGCTGGCACAGATTTAGTTGTGTGCTCATTTATTTAGGGCTTTATGGGGATGCGCACGGATTTCGGTGTTCTCACAGATTTTTGGAGGCTGTGGATTTGGTGTTGTGACATGTTTTAATTTCCGATACTTTTATAACCTCTGTACTTTGCTCTTTCAACGGGTGCACGTAGATTTTGTTACTGTGAATAGCTAAGCGTGTAAAAGTTGAACTGATCTCCAGAAGTCAGAAAGTTTAAGATGACGCTTTCTTTTCAACATTTTAAGAAAGATTAGTGTATTGCTCACAAGACTCCCAACAATCAGCACCATGGGCTTCTCTAAGCAGCTGCTTAGCACTCTGAAAATTAAAATAAATAATGCCCACAAAGCAGCAGAAGGCTATAAGAAAATTGCGAAGCGTTTTCAGGTAGTTGTTTCTTCAGTTCGTAATGTAATTAAGAAATGGCTGTTATCAGGAACGGTGGAGGTCAGGATGAGGTCTGGAAGACCAAGAAAACTTTCCGAGGGAACTGCTCATAGGATTGCTAGAAAGGCAAAGCCAAACTCACGTTTGACAGCAAAATAACCTTCAGGAAGGTTTAACAGACTCTGGAGTGGTGGTTCACTGTTCTACTGTGCAGCGACACCTGCACGAATATGACCTTCATGGAAGAGTCATCAGCAGAAAACATTCCCTGTGTCCTCACCACAAAACCCAGCGTCAGAAATTTGCAAAGGAACATCTAAGCAAGCCTGATGCAGTTTGCAAACAATTCCTGTGCACTGATGAAGTTAAATGTAAAACCTATTGGCCGCAATGAGCAAAGGTATGCTTGGAGAAAAAACGGTGCAGAATTTTATAAAGAGAACACCTTTCTAACTGTTAAGCACAAGGGTGTATCGATCATGCTTTGGGCTTGTGTTGCAGCCTGTAGCAAGGGGAACATTTCATTGTTAGAGGTAAGAATGAATTCAATTAAATACCAGCAAATTCTGGAAGGAAACATCACACCGTCTGTAAAAAAGCTGAAGATGAAAAGAGGATGGCTTCTACAACAGGATAATGATCCTAAACACACCATAAAATCCACAAACGACTACCTCAAGAGGCGCAAGCTGAAGGTTTTGTCATGGCCTTCACTGTCCTCCGACCTAAACATCATTGAGGATCTGTGACCTCAAAAGGAGAAGACCGGAGGGGGAGGGATGAAGCTTCTCCTATCATTTCGCATTTCCCCCCCCCCCCACTACTTTCAAATCTCTTACTATCTTTCCTTTCGTTTAGTCCTGACGAAAGGTCTCGGCCCGAAACGTCGACAGTGCTTCTCTCTATAGATGCTGCCTGGCCTGCTGTGTTCCCCCAGCATTTTGTGGGCGTTGTTTGAATTTCCAGCATCTGCAAATTTCCTCGTGTTTTATCATTTACTCGCTTAGCTATTCACAGCATCAGAAATTTTGACCGGGGTGCCCAAAGTTCTATATGCACCTCAGTGGGACTTTCTTTACTCAGACGGCGGTGAGGGTTTCGGAAGAGATGTCAGTGGAATTTATGGATTTCATTGAAGAGAGGTTTGGATAAGTACATGGACGGGAGGGGTATTGAGGGCTGTGGTCCAGATCCTGTTTTGGAACTCGGCAGGATGACAATTCTGTAAATACAAAATGGGCAAAGGCGCTTGTTTCTTTGTTACAGTGCTCTCTGTCTCCAGATAAAGTGTAGATGAAAAGGGAATTAGTTGTGTCCATTGTCGGAAAGAGAGCAGTGTGCTTTAAGGCCTTCTGGTTGGGGATAACATTGTAGAGGGATCCATGGTCTATGTGAGGCGATCAGGGTCAGGGATTTTAAAGTTTTTGAAGAGCAAACAGACACCCCCCCCCCCCCACACACACACACACACACACACACACACACACACACACACACACACACACACACACACACACACACACACACACACACACACACACACACACACACACAGAGTCACATCTGCCTCCCTGGGTCTCCACCGTGTTCGATGTGCATTCAATATTCGATCAGTTTCAATATGATTTCTCCCTTGTTTTTTTTTAACTCAACGAATTCAGGCCCGGACCATCAAACGCTCCTCATAGTCTCATTCTTTCATTTCTTATCAAATCTCCTTAAATACATTGAATAGAGTCTGTCCGAGCTCTCTCGTATTCAGAATTAAACCCATGATATTGCTGTATCCCTTACAAACAATGCAATGCTACATAGTTCCCCGAACCACTGTTCACACTCTCGTCTCTTGTCCTGAAGGATTTCTTGCGCACTATCCGGGTCTTCTCAGTAGCCACACTGTCTCGACAAACAGCTAGTGCTGTCTGCTCTGGGATAGTCTAATATGCCTGTGGTGGACTCCGTGGGTTTGTGGTGCGCACGGATCTGGGGATGTCGCTGTATTTCGGAGTGTTGGCAGGTTTGGCGTTGCGCATAGATTTGGGAATGCCCGCAGATTTGGGCGTGAACACTAAGTTGGGGGTTGCATATGGGTTTCGGTGCATGCACAGATTTGGGAGTGCTCACAGATTTGCAGATACGCGGATTTGTGAATCCCGGTGGATTTTGAGGTCCGTCGAATCTTAAAGGTTGTTTCATACAAACATATTTTAATAATATATGCAATCTGAAATTTGACCTCTGTTCTTGTTATATTTTTTTAAGGTGGAGACAGATATTTTGAGAACTGCTTGAAATGATTCTTCCTCTGAGATAATAATGTGCATGTGGGAGAGTCAGCGGGTCTGGGGTACACACAGATCAGGGTATGTCGGCGGATTTGAGGGAGTGGGCAGGTTCGGATGCGCAGGGATTTGGGGGTGCAAACAGATTTCAGGATTGCGCTGATTTAAAGATGTTTTGGAGAATATGGGGGTGCACATGGATTTGCGAATCTAGGCAGACTTACGGGTGTGTCAGCGAATGAGGGGGTGTTCGGGGTTTTGGGGTACCCTCTGCTGCGGGGGTGAGGGTGAAGTTGGGGAGGTGCCCAGATTTGTAGCAATATCAGTTATTATTTTGCGATGTGTTTGAAATGATGCCTGCTTTAAGCTGGTCGAATATGCAGATGCATGCACGGATTTGGGGATGTGCGCAGATTCCGATGTTACTCGGTGAATCTGTGCTGCAGACGGATTTGGCTACGGATGTTACTTTGCGGATGTTCACATATTTAGGGATATGTCAGCGACTGTGTGAGTGCACAGGGATTTTGGGGTGTAGGTTGCTTTGGGGGTGCACACTGATTTGACAGTTGAATGCGGGTTTGCCCGTGAGCACAGATTTGTGGGTGCACAACGATTTGAAGATATGTGCTGAACTGAGTGTGTTGGCGGATTCGGGGGTAAACGCTGACTTGGGGGAGCCGGTGGATTTGGAGTTGTTCCCGTTTATACAGACTTTAATAATAAATGCGATATGAACTTTGACCTGCGTTCTTGCTTTTTCAAATGGAGGCTGCTATTTTGTGAACTGTTTAAAATATTTGTTGCTCTGGGATAATATAATGTGTATGTGGCGGTGTCTGCTGAATTGGATCTGTGCCGAGTCCCAAGATCGTTTCATTCGTACATACATTAATTATACGTGCAATTTGAAATTTGACCTTTTTTTAAAAAAATGCCTCAGGCAGCCATTTTGTGAAGTGCTTGAAGGGAGAGTTGGAGAGCATGTGCAGTTTGTGGAGATAGATTGGGTGGGACCGAACCAAGGGGGATAAAGTGACACGTGTATAGTCGGACAGGGACAGGCAGAGATAATGGGTCAACCCACACAGTGACACACGCTATTGCACATAGACAAAAAGAGACAAGAACACACACACACGAACACACACACACACACATACACACACACACACACACACACACACACACACACACACACACACACACACACACACACACACGCGCGCGCGCTCTCTCCATCTTCCCTGTGACCTTCACCCCGCTTCCCAAAAATTTCTGGTTCCTCCTTTTTGCCTCACTCTTCCCGTTCCCTTGCCTCCATTTACATCCTTTCCCAGTCTAGCCGCCTCCTCATCCTGTTCTCTCACTGTCTCTTTCTCCCCATCTCTTGCTCCCCACTACCTTCCCCTTTCTATTCCCGCTCTCCGCTAACCTATTTTCCTCTCCCACACTCTATTTTTTCTGATCCTCTCTTCATCCGTTCTCTTCCCACGGTCCCACTTTTTTCGCCACACATTCTTCCCTACCCTAGCCACTCACTGCCCTTCTTCTTCCCCTTATTGTCTCTTTCTCCCTTTTTACCCAACGCTTCGCCTGCCTCTCACCTTCTCCCTAATGCTCCCTTTTCTGTGGCTCGCCTTCCCCGCCTTCCCCACACCACACTGTGATGACGAGTTGATACGCACACTGAATTAACTGATGTTGTCTGATTCTTCATTGTTTGGAAAGCCTCAAATACCTCTCAGAAGATAAAACCTTGTGTTTTCCTGGAGAGGCCAGTTTGTTCCCTTTTTGTGTGCAACAGAACAGGCGGCGGCGAGAAGTGTGGAGAAGGCAGGTATATCCTTTATTGTCTCTTTCTGACCAGCGCTTCGCCTGCCTCTCGCCTTCTCCCAAATACCCCCTCTCGGTATGTTGCTGTGCTCTAGCGTACAACCTACAGACACAGATTACCTCTCCCGCTCTCAGTCGTGTTCTTTGACACATCCGGGGTGATATGATTAAAACGTACGCCCCCACACAAGACTGCTGAGTTTGATAGTCATGTGTTAGCATTGGGGGTGGGTCCAGGACGAGCCCCTAAATGATCTGACGGTGACAAAGTCACTGAGGACGTTTGGGGTGGGTATTGTGGATATGGAAGTGTTTATTCATCACCACAGACACTTTCTTGCAAACACCCTCGGTAGAGTCCGCAAAACACAAACTGCATTAAGAGTTTATACTCTAGAGGAGAATGGTAACAGTAGGCGATTCAATACAATTTCACAAACTACAACGACATAATTTCCTTCAATATTCTGTGTCTGACCAATGGTTCCTTTGAAGTACATATTCACACAATGAGGCACATTTATATGTTCAGACAACGCGGAAGGTGCAGTCACCTTTGTTGAAACAAAATAACTCCCGCAAATGATCAAGTTATAAATTCATTAATTTAACCGCAATCTGTCACCGCGGGGATTGTACCTGTCTGACGTAATCGGTTTGTAAATAGTGTAGAAACCTTTATTTTTAAATCTGTTGAAATATGTCCCTGTGGAGTCGCTAAATGGTATTAAAATCCCCGGGCATGTGCTGCCTCAACATTTCATTCCGAGAGATCGCCTGTAGCACAATGGAAATGGACAGTTAAAATGTCTGCAATGTGGGATAAGTACGAGAGTGTGGAGAAAATATTGTACGTGTTCATTGCCGTCATTGGAGTTCCTGGTGAGTGAGCAGAGCAATTCATGTTTGCTATTTCTGTGTGTTAACCGCTGTGAACGTGTTTATGTTCATTTGACAAGCTTTCAAATTGATGATCTTTGTACAAATGTCCTTCTGAGATATCGAACCTGTCAATTTAACATTCCGATTTTTTGTATTTAATGACAAACGGAACTAAACCTCTGTCTGTCCTATAACTTATGGGATCGACGCAGACGCTTTTCTTGCCTTGAATGACAGCTTGTCCAGATTTGTCCCAGTGCCGGGGACAGGCAGCTCTCCGGGAAGATGTGACTGGCAAGGGTTTACATTGTAAAGGTCACTAGTTGTGAGTTATTTATCAGAGTGGACCCTTGGTCTATGTTTCAAGTCTCCCCGTGGGTCAGTCACAGTCGAATTCCTTTGCCTGTTGATCACCAATTGTGTCTGATCACCTGAACCAGTGTCCACGGATCTCCTGCCGTGTGTTATCGAAGTGAACTGCTCTGTAGAATTAATCCATCAACGAGCCGCTCAGCCTCAGGCTACTGTGTTGTTCCTACTTTCGCCCTGAAACCCGTCGCAAATTGGGACACCTCTTCGTTCTGAAGAAGGGTCTCGGCCCAAATCGCGAGTTTTG
>NW_027331923.1:4540591-4665591 GCF_048418815.1 Hemitrygon akajei
CAGACCGAAAGCCATCGAACCTTGAATCATGTTCGTGAACCTCGTTGAACCCTCTCCAGTTCAGCACATTCTTCTGAAGATAAGCGGGCCTAAAACTGTTCACAATACTCCGTTTGAGGCCACACCAGCACTTTATAAAGCCGCTACATTACATCCTTGCTCTTGCATTGTAGCTACCTTCAAATAAATGCTAATATCGCCTTTTCTTTCCTCATCACACACTGGAACTCTGAAATAACCTTGAGGGAATCCTGCACAACGAGTCCCAGTTCTCTGTGCTTGTCCGTGTTTTGCATTTTCTCTCCACTTAGAAAGTACTCAACCCTTTCATTCCTCTACAAGTGTGAATGACCATTCACTTCCTGGCACTGCGTTCCATCTGCCACTTCTTTGTCCATTTTCCTCATCTGTCAGTCTTTCTGCAGCCTCGCTCCGTCCTTTAAACTATCTGTCGCTCCACCCATCTCCGTATTGTCTGCAAACGTTGCAAGAATGCCATCAATTAGATCATCCAAATCATTGACATATAACGTGAAAGAATTATCACAACACTGTCGTCTGTCGAACAACACTTCCTACTGGCAGCCAGCCGAAAAGGCCCCTCTCTTCCCATTCTTCGTCGCCCGCTAGTCAGCTACTGCTGGAATTATTTTTGTTGTATTTTATTCCCTCTCTGATGCTGGCTTCGACTTCTCTTGTCAGCCACGGTTGTCAATCTGTTCTATTCTTTGCCAGAGACGTCATTCGGTGTATCTAAGGCAGAGGTTGATAAATTCTTGTTTAGACAGGGCAGGAAATGCGACGGTGAGAGGGCAGGAGATGGGGGCTGAAAGGGAGAATGGAACAGCCACGATGAAAACGCGGACTTTATGGGTCAAATTTCCCGATTCTGCTCCAGAATCTTATGGTCTTGTGAAGGCTGAACAGCTAGATGCTGTGGTCCATATAGGTACCAATGCCATGGGTAGGAAGAGGGTCAATATTCTTTAAAGTGAGTTCAGGGAGATTTGCGCAAAGTTAAATGGCGGGATTTACAGGGCTGTGTTCTTAGGATTGCTACCCATTTCACAGTACCAGTGAAATCAGAAGTATGAAGATTATACAGTTTAACGTGTGCGATGGAGCTGGTGCAGACGGGAGAGCTTCAGATTTTTGGATCATTGGGCTGTCTTTTAAAGGGCATCGCCATACACGTCCTGGCACTGTATTCCATCTGCCATTTCTTTCCTCTTTTTTCTTAGGTCGCTGAGTCCCTTTGCAGCCTCTCTGCTTCCTCAAAGCTACCTGACCCTTCACCTACCTTCATATCGTCCGCAAACCCTGCGACAAAGCTAGCTGCCCCTTCACCTACCTTCATATCGTCCGCAAGCTTGCGACAAAGCTAGCAGCCCCTTCACCGACCTTCATATCGTCCGCAAACACGGCGACAAAGCTACCTGCCCCTTCACCGACCTTCCTCCCGTCCGCAAACTCTGCGACAAACCTACCTGACCCTTCACCGACCTTCATATCGTCCGCAAACACGGCGACAAAGCTACCTGCCCCTTCACCGACCTTCCTCGTCCGCAAACCCTGCGACAAACCTACATGACCCTTCATCTATCTTCATATCGTCCACAAACCCTGTGACAAAGCTACCTGCCCCTTCACCTACCTTCATACCGTCTGCAAGCTCTTTGACAAAGCCATCATCACATCATCCAATTCAATGACATAGAATGTAACAGTGATCGGTCCCAACACAGACGTCTGTGGAACAACACCAGTCACGGCACCCAAACGAGAAAAGGCTCCCTTACTTCAGACACTTTGCATTCTGCTAGTCAGACAATGCTGGGATCTTCCCTGTTTGTTCAGCAGCCTCATCTCCGACACCTTGTCCCGCTCGGGATCTGAACCAAGTAGCTGAGAGATTGCGGAGGCGTTAATAATGATCTTTCCAGAATCGGTAGGTTCTGGCGAAGTACCAGATGACTGGAAAATTGCAAATGTTACTCTGCTATTTAAGAAGGGTGAGAGGCGGCACAAATGAAACTATAGACCCGTTAGCCTGACACCAGTGTTTAGAAACTTGTTGGGAACGATTGTTAGGGATAAGATCATGGAGTACCTGGAGGCACATGACGAGATAGGCCAAAGGCAGCATGGGTTCCTGAAAGGAAAATCCAGCCTGATAGAGTCCTACTGCAATTTCTGAGGTAATTACAAGCTCATAGACAAAAGAGATGCAGTAGATATGGTGTATTTGGAAATTCCTAGCAAGATTGGAGTCTATGGCAATGCAGTCAGGCCAGATTGGAAAAATCGTCTAATGACGCGTTTTGCGTGGAACCGATGAATAAATAAAAAGCTATGACCTCATTCATGGGGCTGTATTACAGACAACCCAACACCCCGACGGATTTAGAGGAACAAATTTGCAGACAGATCGCAGATCGCAAGAAACATAAGGTTGGTGTTATAATGGGATATTAGTTCCCTTGTAGTTCAGGTGCAAATCGTCCCTTCTGTGTAGGTCCCAAATTGTTCCCTTACACACATCTGTCAGCTGCTATTTATCACAGAGACTGGGAACAAAGTAAAACCTTTCTGGTTGACTTCCAGTAACTCGTGGTTTTCCAGAGGTGACTGTGCTGGGACCATTTCTTTTTAACCTCTCTCTCAGTGAATTGGATGACGCATTTGATGGGTTTGTGGCCAGAATCGTCAGACTGTGAGGTCACTGTCCGTGAACGGGAATAGATGGACATATCCAGAGACCAATTATTCGGTGGCATTCCGAAATAGTTCTTTGACTGACATTTTGCAGGCCATTGTGGAACTCAGTTAGATTTAATTTTGCTATGAACATGGAAATAACTGCAACTGGAGAGAGTGCGATACTTGATCTGCGATTAGAGAATGAGAGGGGGCAGTGGCAAAAGTTTGTGTAGAGAACACTTTGCATCTCGTGACCACAAGGTCATTTGTTTCACGGTAAATACACATAAAGTTAGGTCTGGTGTGCAGGGTGAGATTCTAACTTGGAGAAAGGTCAATTTTAATGGAATCAGAAGTAATCTGTCAAGTGTGGATTAGGACAGGCTGTTTTCTGGCAAATGTGAACTTGGGAATTGGGAAGCTTCAAAAAGTGTAACTTTGGGTGTAAAATTCTTATATATGTCTGACTGAATAAAAGGTAAATTTGAAAGATGTAGGCATCTTCGGTCCTTTTAGATGTTGAGGCCCTGGTGAAGATATAAAAGGAGGTTCACTGCAGGTATAAGCAGGCCGGAACAAATGAGATGCTCATGGAGCATAAAAATGGAAGAGAACATAGGAAACTGACGCAAAAGCAATTGGCATTTTTACGACAGTTAATTGAAGCATCCAGACTGCACACCGTGATTTCCATTTAACTAATTATATGAATTCTAAAACAAATTGACTGCACAAGTGACTATTTGGTTTGTCATATTCAAGGGGTGAATATCACTTTTTAGACATCACTTTCATTTTGACACGAAATCGTCTTTCTGTTATTCAGTGACAAAAAGCCAAATAAAACCATTGTGGATTAATGTTGCAAAACGATAAAATATGACAACTTCGAAAGTGGGTATGAACACTTTTTAAAGTGCTTTAAAATACAAAAAATCCTGCGTACAATTAAGAAACATTAGGACCGATGTTGTCCTCTGCTGCCCAATGGAAGGTGTGAGAAGACAGAATGACGGGGTGGAAAGGGTCCTTGTTTATGTTAACTGCTTTCCAGGGGCAGCTGGAAATTCAGCTGGAGTCAATGGAGGGGAGTAATGTTTCTGTGACAGACAGTGCTGAGATCACAAAGTCCTTCTCTGACAGGACTTCACAAATTGCCACACCTCACTCATCTGGACTGAACACCATTTGCCATTCCTCAGCCTACTCAACAAGCTGATCAAGAATCACTTGTATCAGAATCAGAATCGGGTTTTTTTATGTGTTATGAAATTTACAAATGAGGAAATATGCTGCAAATACAAAAATAATATATATTATAAAAGTGAGATAGTGTTCATGGATACAATGTCCATTTAGAAATCGGATGGCAGAGGGGAAGAAGCTGTTCCTGAATCACTGAGTGTGTGCGTTCAGGCTTCTGTATTTCTTTCTTGCCTTTAACAATGAGAAGAGGGCATGTTCTCGGTGATGAAAGTCATTCATTATTGACGTCGATTTTCTGATGCATCACTACTTGACGATGTCTTGGATACTACGGAGGCTCGGACCCAAGATGGAGCTGACTAATTTTACTAATTCTGGATGCCTCTTTTGGTCCTACGCAGTAACTGCCCCCTTCCCACCAAAGAGTGAATCAGCCTGTTAGAATACTCTTCACTGTACATTGAGAGAGGTTTTTGAGCGACTTCCATTACTAGTTCTCAAAGATAACCAATCAGATAGTTCACTGTTGCTCAGTGATAAAATACAGAAAAATCATGTGCACGATTAAGAAACATTAACGAATAGTAGAAATACTGGAGTCATGATGATCATGATGAGGTCTGCTGGATAGAGACGTTTATACACATGCTGTCCTCAATAATTCAAAGATTTTGAAGGACAAGTTTGCAGGGTGACAAAACGTGGCAGGAGCACTTGGAAAGAAAAACAAATCCCGACCGGGAGAAAACAGCACCTGTTCTTTCAGCACTGTTCTCCAGCAGTTTAAGGACTGAGTCCAGTCGGAACATAACTCACAAGTGTTCTTGAAAGTCAAGTATTAACCCCTACCTACCAACAACCAAGCATTGCCATCCTGGTCCCTTTCATGATGGCTTATTTAGAAGCATGTGACTTCCCTCCCAGAGATGATAGGTCTTTGTGCGCTCAACTCTTGAAGGCTTGGACCCCATCGTCGGAGATGTTTCCAATCACGGCATCTGGAAGGCTGATCCCAATTCTGATAGCACAGTGAAGGAAGTTTCTATCCTGTGTGCAGATTCTCGCATTGGGCATAGAAAAGGCATGAGCAGGCACAGATAAATTTGATCGTGTGGCGCGCCGTCTCTCATAAGATGACGCAGCATGGCGCGAAGGTCTTCAGGGCTGCGGCTGGTGGGCATTTTGCACAGCACATTGAGAAATCACATCTTTTCAAACTCTGATGAAATATAGCTGCTGTCTTGTCTTCTTTACAATTACATTGTTATTTTGGGACAAGGATAGATCCTCAGAGATCCTAACTCCCAGGAACTTGAAACTGCTCCCTCTCTCCTATTCTGATTCCTCTTTGAGGATTGTTTCGTGTTCACACGTCTTACCCTTGTATTTGTTAATACCTTCTTCATTCTTTCTATTGGTATGAAAATAGTGATGGGAATCTATGGTCAAGTTCAGAGTTTAGGGATCTATTCTAGGGAAAAGGTGAATTTTAGTGGATTTGACTGGATCTAGCGGAGGGGGAGTGAGAGAATGTCTATGACAGAAAATGAACAGATGGCAAGTGGAAGTTTTTTTTATATATGAGTGTGATTGCAGCTGTGCAGAAGAAGCATGTTCCTTTTAGAGTGAAGGATAACCTGGCAAGTTGAGGGAACCTTGGCCAATGAGAGATATAAAGGCTCTGGTCAAGAAATAAAGGAAGCATACACTGGGTGTAGGAGGTGAGAATCGGGCAAATCACCTGATGAGAATAACAGTTATTAAGAATACTCTTAAGAGAGAAGCCTGGAGGACGGGCGAATGTTATGTGATTGATCAGGTATGTCAGGAAAATACCAAGAGGTTCTGTAGCTATGTTACGAGTAACAGTGTGGCTTGGGACAGAGAGGCCCCATAGAGAACAGCAGGGTCTCCATGTCCTGAGCCACAGGGAATGAGTGGGATCATGATATTGTACTGAGTACAATATCATGGTTGCTCAATGGATAATGCAAACTCGTGGAGTTGCTTTGCAAGACATTCATATTACCAGTGAGCAGTTATGAGCAGCCTACACTGCATTAAGGTGGAGGAATCATTCAGGCCTGACTCACTGCTTTGTGGAAGGAGAGAGAAAATTGTTGAGGTCCACTGAAGGTTGTCCCAATGACTGAAGAGTGGCTAATGTTGTTTTACTGTTTAAAGAGCTGTCAAGGACAAGCCTGGGAACTGCAGGTCAGTCAGCCTGACTTCAGCAGTTCGGACGATACTGGAGGGGATTGTGGGGGACAGGAATCACCTGTATTTGGATGGACAGTGTCTGATTGGCAGGAGTCAGCGTGGCTTTGTTTGCAGGAAGTTGTGGTTGATGGATCTACAGAGGTTTTTGTAGATTTACAAAATCTTATTAACAGAGGTGAATAAAACTGTTTCTGAGAATGCAGGCTGGGGATTAGTGATGTGCTCCAGAGGGCAGAGCTGTGAGTCTTGTTGTTCATTATTTTAACAATGTATTTGCATGCAAATGCAAAAGACTTCATCAGTAAGTTTGGACATGTTGTTGATAGTGAATAATATTCGCATAGAGATCCTGATCAGTTAGGGAAGCCGGCCAGAGTGGCAAATGCCTCACAACACAGATACAGATGTGAGAGAAATTTGTGAATTCTGTAGGATCCTCTCTATTTCTGCATGAATATGTTCGAAATGTGATCAGATCTTCACCTAAGTCCTAAAACTAGATAAAGAGCATTCAATTAAATTAATAACACCAAAACATTATACTTCCTCATTTATTTATTTAGATAAATGGTCCATGAGTCTGTGGGTCTTTGAAACTGGTGACAGTGTACACAGGGTGGTGCGGAAATCCTCTGGCATGAATCCTTCATCAGTCAGGGCACTGAATACAAGAGTTAGGATGTATCGTCACAACTATACAATATTTTGTTGAGACCGTAGTTGGATTGTTGCCCAGCAACAAAAAGGATGTGATTCAGCTGGAGAGGGTGCAGTAAAGATTCACAAGGAGCGACTGGGACTGAGTTACAAGGAGAGACTGGAAAGCCTCGGTCTGTGTTCCCGGAATGTAGCGTATAGAAGTGTATAAACTCTGAGGTACATGGCTGATAAAGTGAATGGCTGCAGTCTTTTTCACAACAAAGGCCATCTAAAACTAGATGGAGTTGATCTGTGGTGAGAGGAGAATGATGTAAAGGACATGTGGGGAGAAACCTATTTTGCACATTCCTCTTCCCGTCTTTTACACATTCCCCCCAGTCACATGTGAACCATCTACACCTGGAGTGAGGAACCTCTAGTGCTGTCCATCTTCCACTCAGTTACAGAAATGCACAGGACAAAAACGCGGCCATACTGACCACGGTGTGTATCCCAGAGTTCCATTCAACCTGTGTTTGGTCCATTTCCCTCTCAACCTCTCCGATCCATTCACCTGTCCGAATGTCTGCTAAACATTGTGATTGTGTCTCCTCTGCAGCTTCTCCTGGCAGCTCGTACCATTCACCCACCACTCTCTGTGTGGAAGAAGTTGCCCGAGTTTCCCTTTTGATCTTTCCCCTTTCAAAACATTCTGCCCTTTCCCAGCTTAGTGATCTTCATCCTATAAGTGAGTCACCAGAACTGCCCACAATATATTGTGGTCTCATCAATGAGCTGTACTGTCACAACATGAAGTCCCATCTCCTGTACTCCAAACTCTAACTGATGAATGCCTTCTTCACCACCCTACCTACACCTCCAGAGCACTGTGTACTTGCAATCTTGTAAACTTGTATGTACCTGTTAAATATTTTTCTGTCACTGAGGCTCACTCAGAACACTGAACAGTGCGGTATAGGAACAGGACCTTCTTCCCACGATGTCTGTGCTGAACACAATGCCACATTAAACAGAATCTCTTCTCTCCCTTCAATGTCACTATCATTTCTGCTTCCATCACTCCCCAGGGCAGCCCATACCAGGCCCCACCACTCTGTAAATAAAACCGATCTACCACTTGCCCTGTTCACCATCTTTAAATGATCACCCTGTCACTGTAAAGGCAGCCTTCTTGAATTTGACATTCCCACCCTGGGAAAGTGACTCTGACTGTTTCCCTTATCTACAACTGCATAGTTTTATAAACTTCGGTCAGGTCCTCCCTCAGCCTCCTTCACTCCAGCGAAAGCAGCCCCAGAGTGTCTGATCTTTACCTGTAACACAAGGTCCCAGTCCAGGCAACACTTCTGTGAATCTTTTCTTCACCTTTCCAGCTTAATCACTTCTTCCTCATTGTGCTGACCAGAATTGCACAGGTTACTGCAGCTGTGAGTTAATTAATATATTGTGCAACTGTAATGCAACTCCTCTGCTGCCAAAGGGAGGCATGCTGTTCACCTACTTCACAACCATGACAATCTGTGCTGTGACTTTTCGGGAACTATGTACCTGTATCCCAATATCTCTCTGTTCACTAACACTTCACATGACATTGTATATGTCCTGGCCTGCTTTACCTTCCCAAACTCCATTGCTGTGCACTTGTATGATACTGTAACAACACTTCTCCGTCTCTCTGCACCAATCACACAGAGATAAATGTCCATCCACCGTTCTATGCACCTGTCTGCTGTTTGTGTGTAACTTGTACAAGAGAACACCTGGACCTCTCTGTACTTGAATCATGTGCTGTTTCTCTCCATATAAATAATAGTCTTCGTTTTGATTCTTTCCATCACTGAACGCGCCATCGCTATTTACCACATTAAACTCCATTTTCCAAATATTCTCTCTTTTACCGAGCGTCTCTATATCCTGTGGCAGAGTCCAGATGTCCCATCACGACATTACCCCCACCACATTCTATGTCATTGACAGACGGACTTGGACAACTCACACTCTGTCCCCTCGTCCGGGTAATTTATATCGATTGTGAATAATTGACGACCCTCAACTTACCCCTGCTCCCTTAGAAAACCCATTCCCAACCCAACCTTCGCCTACTCCACCAAAATTTTAATATTGATAGTATGTAATTGAGGGTGGATTTGATCCGTGGATATTCCAGTGGTTGCATCCTCCAATTCGGAAACAAACCTGTTAACTGAGTCTCTGTCTTCTATCTAAAAACCAGTCTTCTATTCTTGTGAACTCGTCTTGTGATTTCCAGTGTTGTGCACCAGCCTTTCATGTGGCACCTTGTTAGATGCATTCTCAAAATCCAACCCCTTCTAGCAGCTAGACAAACTTATTTCATGTTAATCAAACATGAGTTGCCTTTCACTCAATGAGCTGACAGGGTCTCAAATTGGGTCAAAGACTGACAAGTTGATGATGAAACATTTGGACACTGTACTTCATCAGTCAATGCACAGAGGACAGTGTTCGGGGTGTTATGTTGCAGTTGTATAAGATGTGAGTTTACATTGAAATATCGTGTTTAGCTTTGGTCACACTGTTACAGGAAAGATGTCATTAAGCTGGAAATAACGAAGGGGAAGTTTACAAGGCCATTGTTGGGTCACAAATGACTGAGGTATGAGCAGTTTAGGATTGTTTTTTCTCGGAATGTGGGAGAACGAGGGGCACTATTATACAGGTGTAATGAAACAAGGAAGTTCGCAGAGAGTGTGGATGCATAGAGACACGACATAGAAAAACAGGGATGTGGAATCCGCTACCTCAGGGCACCAGATTGCGAGAGGGCAGAGATTAAACAGGAATCTGTTTCTCTATGTCTCTCAGTCAGACGGTGGTCAGTTTCGCACATCATGCCCACTGGGGCACAGATCACTGCCCCGAGTTCTCTGTGCTGTGCCAGTCTTTCACGCTGTCCCCAGGTGCAGCCAGTCTTCGTGCTGGATACATCCTTTCTCAGAGATGAAGACTTTGGAGCTTCTGTGGCTCCGGGTTTTTGTGGGACTGGATTGCTGGAGTTAGGATGTCCAACTCTACTCCATTTGCATCCGGGCTTCGGACAGTGCTGGAACACTGAATATGTTCGAACACTGAGGTCCCTCTCCCGGTCAGCCTGCAACCATCTCCCTGCAATAGCTGTAAGATCAAACACGTTTCTCACAGTACAATGCATTCATTCACCCTATCTATAACCTTCATAATTTTGTATACAGCTGTTTAATCTCCCCTCATTCTCATACGCTCTAAGGAATAAGGTTAAAATACCTTGAGATTATTCTTGTTTCTGCTCACCAAGGACATGTTATGTCTTATTTTGTCTTTTCTAATCACCTGTTTGAGCGAGGTTCTGCTATCTCTGTATTCAGTGAGGACCCTGTCCGGTTTAGCTTCCGGAATCCGTTCAATTGTGCTGTAGAAGGCTCTAATAGCACAGATCAGCTTGTATATGCCGCTCCTTCCTGCGACCATATTTCATTTTCTCCTTGCAATCTGGTTTTACACTGAGACCAGCTGTACCCTCACCCTCCGGCTGCTGTGTCTGAGGAGGGCGCGCTGCACTGTTCTCTGTCCCAGGGAAGGATTCCCATCACTTTTACCGACCCCTCAAGTGTTTCTTTGTTGAGTGGGAGATTATTCCTTAAAATTCTGGAGCAGAGCTGGGAACAGTAAAACCAGGGAATCGTTCAGTATGGACCCTGTGTGAGAGAGTTTGACGAGAGCGCTGTCTTTCAATTCTGTTGTGCTTGTACTGTTGGAAATTGGTGAATGTGTTAAAGTGCAGGTGGAGCTGGAAGATGTGGGGCCGCTCTCTGCAGTCCGTCACTCTGACTCTGTCTCATCATCCTCCCAAGCCTGTCTCTCCGCACCTTCCTCGGGCAGGTCGAGGCTCTGGGTATAACAGGAGACAGCAGCAGTCAGTTTGTCACTGAGCAGCCATCTGAGTGAAGCAGCGTCATGTCCGGTGGAGGGAAAGAAGGCAAAGGACTGGGAAAAGGTGGAGCAGGCACCTTTAACTGTTCTGTGTTAATATCCCGTGAAACATCAAACCAGCCATTTCCCCCTGTCTCCTACTACCACATTTCAGGCTGCGGCAGTACATGCTGAGGGACACACTGAGGCTCGGTGTACCCGACTGTGTCCCTGTAGAATGATGTGAGTAGAGATGTGCACAGTCCAGCTCTCATCAGCCTCATCAGAGAGTGCATATCTGTATTGTAATCCATTTGCCACTCTGTGTCCCTCTTCCCCAAAAGATCAGGGTCTCCCTGTAATCTATAATAAGCTTCGTGAACTGGTATTTAACTCTCTAATCTCCCGGACCCTATGCCAATTTGCATGTCGCTCAGGTGGTAATGCAAAAATCCTCTTTCCTCGTTCTACCTATGTTGTTCGTACCCACATGCACCTCCCACTGCAAGTTCCTCTACAGGGCAGATAAGGCGACCCGAACCCGGGCATAGGCAGGCAACACAGTCAGTCTGTGACTATGCTGCAAGTTCTTCCACTATATCCAGCGTACATCAGTAAGCAGGGGCTACAGCATGCTCAGGTGTAACCTGCAGGCTAGTGGTGGGATGGAGTGCCTTACGTCTATTATATTAGGTTTACCTACACAGAAATAATTCCTGACATTTTCTGTGGAGTAGTGGAAAAAGAACCTACAATTTGAAAAGAGGTGCAGCTTCTGTTCAATGATGTAGATAATGAAACACACTGGGGAACATAAAAATATCGAGTCTCCATCACTTACAGCTTTACACAGTTGCTTCTTTCTCTGATCTCGCATACCGCCAAGAACAGAATAAATAAATATAATTGTTAAGATATCGCGCATGGAGGTAAACATACGTATAACGTAGTTAAACACTCAACAATATTGTGAATAGCGCTGCAAATAAACGTTCAGGTTGATGTTGTTCCGAGCAGGCTGTGCACAACAAAGATAATTATTGTGCATCACAAATCAGATTAATTACAGTCAGAAATAGATGTTGTTAACCCGTTGTAGTTCAGCGCTTGCAGAAATACGGGATACACCACATGTCGGTATAAAATGAAAATAGGACACATTATTATTAAAGGTTTTGTAATAATTTTATTTGTTGCTCTGATTGGAGTAAACATTCCAACGAAGATTTCTCTGCAGCAGGGGAAGGATGTGAAATACAGACTTGATGAATCTGCCCAAAATCTCCACTAGTCACACTCAGACTCTTCTCTCTGACCTCCTGGAGAACCACTTCCTGGATTGGAACTGCAAGACAGCTGACACGAACCGACACTTTGAGTGTGACGCGGGAACGTCAGAACGATTACTGGCTCTTGTATTCAATATGCAAAATGGTCTGTAATTTCAAAGCACGTCACTGACCACACTTATGTCGTCATTGCTTCTCTGGATCTCAGCTCTCTGAACTGAGATGATGATATCACTGCAGGCCAAGCTGCCGAGGTCATTACTATTCCACGGGCACCGTTGACCATGATGATAATGTTGCCTCTGGAGCCTTCACACTGAACACAGTGGTATCGTTACTGTGTGTCCTGATCATTCCCAAGACACCCATGTTTGAAATTCCTCCTCTCTGAGATTTGAGAGTTATCCAATGAGAGTTCCCCGCAGTCAGCTGATCGTGAATACCTATAAATGGTGTACATCAGCGATTCTCAACGGGGGCCATATGGCTCCCTTGGGGGCCCTGGCACATTTGACGCGGGCCACCGACTGAGAATTGTGAGAAGGGGAGCACCGAGGGTTTATGGGGGCCCTGGTAACTGAACCGATGAAATACCGAAGCAGCAACCTTCAGTGGAGTCAATAGTTTCCCTCCTATGTATAATACCTTTCCAACCCACCGTTTGAATTTGGCGCACCTGGTACATTCATTGTTTAAGCTTCTCCCACAGAGCCTCACTTCAGATTCAGTCCGGATTCAGAATGCACCGGGTCAACGTATTCAATAAAGGTTTCTCGCATCCATTATCGCCATCCTTCATTCTCCGAAGATCAGCGTGTCTTGCTGGGCCTTTTTCTTTGCTGAATAACTTTAAAGTATATGTGTTTGTATATGTTATACGTTAAGGTAGGTTGTAAAAAGAGTTTATGACGGCATATGACGTCACTGAAGAAAATCCTGGCTCCTGGTGACAGCATTATTTTGTCAGAAATGTATCTGTATTTCGCGCGCTCATTCCGAAGTCAAAAACGTATAGGCAGCCTTCCTAAACCACTTCCCAGTCAATGTCGTCCATTTAGCTAGAAAAAAAAAGCAAAATTATTTTTGTTTCATTGTCATTTTTGGTAGTTTTAGCGAATGCATATGAAAAGGAAAATTGAAAATATTGTATTATTATGCATTTACCTTTCCAATTCCAAAGTACCCTTTCCAATGCTTCCACATGAGGCGACCAGAACTGGACACAGTATTCCAAGTGTGGACTAACTGGAGTTTTATAAGCTGCATCATTACATTGCGTCTTTTAAACTCTATCCCTCGACTTATGAAAGCTAACATCGCATAAGATTTCATAACTACCCTGTCTTCCTGTGAGGCAACTTTCAGGGATCTGTGGACATCTACCCCAAGATCCCTGTACTCCTGCACACTACCAAGTATCCTGCCATACTCTGCCTTGGAGTTTGTCCTTCCAAAGTGTACCACCTCACACTTCTCCGGGTTGAAATCCATCGGCCACTTCTCAGCCCACACCTGCATCCTATCAAAGTCTCTTTGCAATCTTCGATAATCCTCTACACTATCTACAACACCACCAACCTTTGTGTCGTCTCCAAACTTGCTAACCCACCCTGCTACCCCCACAGCCAGGTCGTTAATAAAAATCACAGAAAGTAGAGGTCCCAGAACTGATCCTTGTGGGACACCATTAGCCACAACCCTCCAATCTGAATGTTCTCCCTCCACCACAACCCTCTGCCTTCTGCAGGCAAGCCAATTCTGAATCCACCTGGCCAAACGTCCCTGGATCCCATGCCTTCTGACTTTCTGAATAAGCCTACCGTGTGGAATCTTGTCAAATGCCTTACTAAAATCCATTTAGTTCACATCCACTGCACTACCCTCCTCTATATGCCTGGTCACCTCCTAAAAGAACTCTATCAGGCTTTTTAGACACGATCTGCCCTTCAGAAAGCCATGCTGACTGTCCCTGATCAGACCATGATTCTCTAAATGCCCATAGATCCTATCTCTAGGAATCTTTTCAAACAGATTTCCTATCACAGACGTAAGGCTCACTGGTCTATAATTACCTGGACTATCCCTACTAACTTTCTTGAACAAGGGGACAACATTCGCCTCCCTCCAATCCTCCGGTACCATTCCCGTGGACAACAAGGACATAAAGATCCTAGCCAGAGGTTCAGCAATCGCTTCCCTCGCCTCGTGGAGCAGCCTGGGGAATATTCCGTCAGGCCCCGGGGACTTATCCCTCCTAATGTATTTTAACAACTCCAACACCTCCTCTCCCTTAATATCAACATGCTCCAGAACATAAACCTGACTCATATAGTCCTCACCGTCATCAAGTTCCCTCTCATTGGTGAATACCGAAGAGAAGTATTCATTGAGGACCTTGCTCACTTCCACATCTTCCCACTTTTATCGCTAATTGGTCCTTCCTTCACTCCTGTCATCCTTTAGTTCTTCACAGAATTGAGGAATGCCTTGGGGTTTTCCTTTACCCTACTCGCCAAGGCCTTCTCATGCCCTCTTCTTGCTCTTCTCAGCCTCTTCCTAAGCTCCTTTCTTGCTACCCTATATTCCTCAATAGACCCATCTGATCCTTGCTTCCTAAACCTCATGTATGCTGTCTTTTTCCAGCTGACTACATTTTCCACTTAACTTTTCACCCATAGTTCATTCAATCTACTATTCTTTTATCTTCCTCACCGGGACAAATTTATCCCTAACATCCTGCAAGAGATCCCTAAACATCGACCACATGTCCATAGTACATTTCCCTGCAAAAACATCATCCCAATTCACACCCGCAAGTTCTAGCCTTATAGCCGAATAATTTGCCTTTCCCCAATTAAAAATTTTCCTGTCTTCTCTGATTCTATCCTTTTCCATGATAATGTTAAAGGCCAGGGAGCGGTGATCACTGTCCCCCAGATGCTAACCCACTATGAGTTCTGTGACCTGACCCGGTTCGTTACCTAATACTAGATCTAGTATGGCATTCCCCCTCGTCGGCCTGTCAACATACTGTGACAGGAATCCATCCTGGACACACTTAACAAACTCTGCCCCGTCTAAACCCTTGGAACTAATCAAGTGCCAATCAATATTATGGAAGTTAAAATCACCCATGATAACAACAACCCGGTTATTTTTGCACCTTTCCAAAATCTGCCTGCCAATCTGCTCCTCGGTATCTCTGCAGCTACCAGGGGGCAGATAGAATACCCCCAGTAGAGTAACTGCTCCCTTCCTGTTCCTGACTTCCACCCACGCAGCGCATGCTTATACCAGAGATAGACCATTCCCTTCGATAGCAGTAGGAGCCAGATGTTGTTAAGATCTCTGTTCTTACAGTACGGTGCCGGCAGATTAAACATCATATTTCACTGTATATGATCCGTGTCTCCCAATGTATTAAATTCCCCCAAAGGATTTACTCATCAGACCCAACAGCACCTCCTCTGTATTATCAACACGTCAGAGAATATCACCATACCGCCTTTCTCATCACGTTTTTCTCCTTGTCCTTTTCCTTAGTGAACACCAGTACTCATTTTCTACTCGCATGCTAACTCTGGCTCCGGGCATAAGCCCCCACCTTTGTCCAAGGATGGCCCTATCCTCTACCCGCTATACTGTTGTTTTCTGTGGAAGCATTAGATGCCTTGGAATTCTCATTGATCTTCCTGAATGAGGACATTTCCTGGTAACTCTTCACTCTCCTGATTCACTGTGTGCCTTGCTTCTTGCTTCCTGTATGTTCCTTCAAGACCCTGTCCAATTTCATCTCCCTCGTCCTTACATATGACTCCTCTTACATTTAAAAAAAAATACAATATTTCTCATCATCCTGGCCATCCCTTTCCTTCTCTACCCTCCTCACAGGGACAGGGAACTACTATATTCCGACCGGCTGGGCTGTACGTGACTCTCACCTGTCAGACATCAACTAACATCAGCTTCACGCAGTAACAATCAGTAACATCAGCTCCCAGACAGCTCTCTGTGACACCTGTCTAATTCCTTCTCAAATTTACAATCATCGACCTGTGGGTCCAAACATATTCTTATCAATAACTATCTGAAACCCTCCAAAATTAAAATCCGTAAATCTTTCCCAAATAAACTCCAATCATCTTGCCAGGTTCATTTCCCAATACCATACCAAGTATGTCTCCCTCCCGGGTGGATTATCTACAAACTGTTCCTGAAAACCTTCCTGAACACACCAAACAAATAATGCCCCATCCACTCATTGCTACTTACTGACCTGTACCTCTGGCTTCCAACACCCCCTCCATATGCCGCACGATCTGAATCATCAGGGTGGCTCCAGCAAGTTTCCCTTCCCCTTCACTATAACCAATCCCTGTTACACTAGTCCCACTTATCCAGGAAGAGAGCCCAATGATCTGTGTTCCTGATGCGCTCCCTCCTGCACCAAATTGTTAGCCACACATTTAAGTGTGCCAACATACAATATTTTACCTCGCAAGCATGTGGCACCTGAAAGAATCCTGAACTCACGCCCCGAGAGTTCCTATTTCCAAACTTTCCGCGGTACTCCTTAAATTCGCTTTGCAAGACCTTGTCTCTCTGTTGTTAGTTCTAATAAGGAACAAGGCCGCTGGCTGCTCACCCTGCCCTTTCAGAATGGACCTTACCATCTCAGAAACATCCTTGGCCATGGCATGATTGGGGTAACGCATCATCCTAACGCATCATAACCGCAAAACTCCACACCAGGCTTACTTCCCTCACAGGAAAATAGCCACTCACAGGAGACCTTGCCCACGCCCAGGATCACGGCTGCACAGGTGGAAGGTCAACTGAGGAAGATCTGTACCAGCAAGGCGGCTGGACCGGATGGAGTTTCCCCACGATTACTGAGGGCCTGTGCGACTGAGCTGGGAGAACCACTACAGCGCATCTTCAACATGAGCCTAGATCAGAGATGAGTACCCAGACAGAGGAAAACATCCTGTATTGTCCCGGTACCGAAGAAACCACAACCAAAGGAGTTGAATGACTTCAGACCTGTTGCCTTGACGTCGCACGTGATGAAGACCATGGAGCGGCTGATAATTCAGAATCTGAGGCCACAAACCATGCACGCCCGGGATCCGCTTCAGTTTGCGTATAAGGAGAAGGTGGGAGTGGAGGATGCTATCACGTATTTGCTGCACAAATCACTCTCTCACCTAGATGGGGTCAGTTGTGCTGTGAGGATCACATTCCTTGACTTCTCTAGTGCCTTTAACACCATCCAGCCCAAGATCTTAAGGTACAAACTAACGGAGATGGGAGTAGACTCTCACATGGTGGATTGGATAGTGGACTACTTGACAGATAGACCTCAGTATGTGCGGTTGGGAGACTGTAGGTCTGACACGGTGGACAGCAGCACAGGAGCGCCGCAGGGAACCGTACTCTCTCCGGTCCTGTTCACCCTGTACACATCAGACTTCCAATATAACTCGGAGTCCTGCCATGTGCAGAAGTTCGCTGATGACACGACCATAGTGGGGTGTGTCAGGAATGGACAGGAGGAGGAGTATAGGAAACTGATACAGGACTTTGTAATATGGTGCAACTCAAACTACCTGCGTCTCAATATCACCAAGACCAAGGAGATGGTGGTGGACTTTAGGAGATCTAGGCCTCATATGGAGCCAGTGATCATTAATGGAGAATGTGTGGAGCAGGTTAAGACCTACAAGTATCTGGGAGTACAGTTAGACGAGAAGCTAGACTGGACTGCCAACACAGATGCCTTGTGCAGGAAGGCACAGAGTCGACTGTACTTCCTTAGAAGGTTGGCGTCATTCAATGTCTGCAGTGAGATGCTGAAGATGTTCTATAGGTCAGTTGTGGAGAGCGCCCTCTTCTTTGTGGTGGCGTGTTGGGGAGGAAGCATTAAGAAGAGGGATACCTCACGTCTTAATAAGCTGGTAAGGAAGGCGGGCTCTGTCGTGGGCAAAGTACTGGAGAGTTTAACATCGGTGGCTGAGCGAAGGACGCTGAGTAGGCTACGGTGAATTATGGAAAACCCTGAACATCCTCTACATAGCACCATCCAGAGACAGAGAAGCAGTTTCAGCAAAAGGTTACTATCGATGCAATGCTCCTCAGACAGGATGAAGAGGTCAATACTCCCCAATGCCATTAGGCTTTACAATTCAACTGCCAGGACTTAAGAACTTTTTTAAGCTATTATTAATGCTTTTTGAGTTAGTTCTTACTGAGTTAAGTATTGTATGTAATTAGTTTTTGCTACAACAAGTGTATGGGACATTGGAAAAAAGGTTGAATTTCCCCATGGGGATGAATAAAGTATCTATCTATCTATCTATCTATCTATCTATCTATCTATCTATCTATCTATCTATCTATCTATCTATCTATCTATCTATCCTGCAAACTCCCTCATTTACACACACACTATGCATACTCTGTATTGTTCTCATGCAGGTGTAGAAACTCTGAACTAAACACCGAGGTAAACCGTAGTTAATAATGCAGGATCGCAGTAAGATTAACCGTTTACTGTTCACTCTTCCACATTAATGTATGTTGAAACCTGTTGATAAAACAGTACAAAATATGTACAGTATTTGTTTCCTTCTTGGCATCACATTTACATCATAAATACTTGTAAAAGTAAAACAAACTATATAACATTTGTTACGTACCCGTGACACGTGACGGTGGTACCCTTGTCACGTGACTGGTGTTGAAGTTATACTGGACATGAGGTAATGGTGGAGTGATGTCATTTTCCCGCCAGTAGAGGTCATGTGACAGGTTTTTTTCTACAGGGTATAAAAGGAAGACCCACCCTGTCAGGTGGGGCAGTTCGGGGCTGGATTTGCCAAGATGACTTCATGTTACCCTGTGATTTAATGTGATGACTCAGTTTAGTTAAAAATGAAGTTTTATATAATGCCTAAAGTTTAAAAGGTCAGAGCCAACGGTTTCTTTGCTGATGGCGAGTGAAGTTTGGAAGATGCAAATCGAGAAAAATCGATTTTCGACGGTGGATTGAGTTCGACCTTGTTTGATCCTTATTCGGAGGGATTTCGTTTACTATTCTCGTGATAGTCTCCGCTGGAAAAAGCGGGAGATTGAGAATAGTGTGGAAGGAAGGTCAGTCACTTTAAACCGTTATATTTAATAAAATTCGACGTGGGAGTTCGACGCTGGGAATCGAAGGACATCGACGTGGAAGAGAATTTACATCGCTTTAAAAAGTCTCTCCTTTTAAAAGTACCGTGAGCTTTTGAACTGTCGGCATATCGTTCTAAAGAACTGTTTTCTTTCGGCATATCGCTTTAAAGAACTGTGTTCTTTTCAATGCTGCTTTAAAGACTGTTTGGGACTGCAACGCTATTAAGGACTGTTTGAGCAGCTGCCAGCAGCTGGATTCGGATCAATGTTTGAGTTTGTTTACTTTTGAGGGGGGTTGGTTTTTCAG
The DNA here is from genome assembly GCF_048418815.1 of Hemitrygon akajei. NCBI lineage: Eukaryota > Metazoa > Chordata > Chondrichthyes > Myliobatiformes > Dasyatidae > Hemitrygon > Hemitrygon akajei. The sequence goes on from NW_027331923.1 coordinate 4,560,074, forward strand.
AGTTTAATAAACGTGTTATTTGTTATAAAAACCCTAGTCTAACTCATCTATATTTATTGTTGCCTGAATACGTAACATAAATATGGGGGCTACGTCCGGAATTGAATTGTTTGAGTTTAAAATGCTTTTTGAATTTTGAGTCGGTGTTTTGGTAACGGGGATTGCTCGATTCTTTTTGTTTGATTGGCTTGTGAGTGGTATTCGGCAACGATGAATATTGATGAGTTTCTGGATTCGCCAGCCGCGGATTTGTTAGCGAAGGCGAAATAAACTGAAGTATCTGAGATTGCTAATAGGTTGCAACTTAAAGGTATTTTGTCGACTACATCGAAAGCTGTAATACAGAGAAAAATCGCGTCTCACTATGTGGCTTCGGGTTCTTTGGAAGAATCGATTTTAGAATCGTTTCCAATAAGTAATCTGGAGATGCAGTTGCAAATCGAACAAATGATGTTACAAAGGTGTAAATTGGAAGCTGAGCAAAAGCAAAGAGATTTTGAATATGCAATGGCGAAATTAAGGTCTGAGAATCAGTCTTCTGATTCTAGAAAACCGTTTGTTGCTAGCCAAGAAATTAAATTGTTCCCTCCATTTAGTGAAACAGAAGTGGAAGATATTTTCAACATTTTGAAACTATTGCTCAGATGTCAGACTGGCCGAAAGATAAATGGTCAGTGTTGTTACAGAGTGTGATTAAAGGCAAGGCACAGCAAGTTTACACAGCTTGAACTGCTGCGCAAGCATTAGATTATGATATTGTGAAAACAAATATTCTCAGAACGTACGAATTGGTCCCAGAAGCGTATAGGGAAAGATTCAGGATTTGAAAAAGTCTGTGGAAAAGACTTATGTGGAATTTGCCTATGATAAAGCTATGTGTTTTGAGAGATGGGTTTCTTCTAAAAATGTAAATGAGGACTATGATACATTGAAAGAGCTGATTTTGATGGAGGAATTTAAAAGCAGCATTCCTGTTGAAGTAAGGACCTACTTAAATGAGAGGGATACTGATAAATTGCAGGACTGTGCTAGATTAGCTGATGAGTATGTTTTAATCCATAAGAATAAATTTCCTCAGGGAAGAATTTTTAAGAGGAAAAATAATATGGAGACTCAAGGTAAATCAGAAATTAAATCAGAGGTTAATGAGAAAGGTAAGGAGGAAGGAAAACCTGTGAAGGAAAGACAGTTTGGTCTTATTTGTAACTATTGTAAGAAGCCTGGCCATGTAGTAGCTAACTGTTTCAAATTGAAAAAGAAAGAGAAGGAAGCAGTTCCAGATGCTTGTGTGCAACATACTGAAGCACCTGTAAAGTTACAGGGTTTGGTAAACACAAATGAGGATTTGTTAGAGTCTGACCAAGTTAGAAAGGGATATGATCACTTTATAACTGAAGGGTTTGTATCCTTGAAAGAAGGATCTACTCTGGTGCCAATAAAAATTCTTAGGGATACTGGAGCTTCTCAATCACTGATGTTAGATAGTGTGTTGAAGTTTAATGAAGAGAGTGATACTGGTGAGGTAAATCACATAAGAGGTGTTGGAAGTGATTTTATGCCTGTACATTTACATAAAGTAAATTTAAAGTCAGGGTTAATTACAGGATTTGTTAAAGTAGGATTACAGCATAGCTTACCTGTGAAGGGTATTTCTTTATTGTTAGGTAATGACTTGGCAGGTGGACAAGTTTTTCCTGAAGTGCATTTGACAATGTTGTCAGAGGAACCAGAGGTGAATTCTAACACAGATTCTTCCTGTGTTGTGACTAGAGCTATGGCTAAAAAAATTGATGTGCAGAATGAGGTTGTTACTCATGACTGTTCAACTCAGGATTCGAGTTTTGAGGATGTGACAGAGACTTTCTTACCTTCGTTGTTTGAACAAGGTTCTGGGAGTAAGTCTGACTATGAAGATTTATCTCTGTCTCGGAAGGAGATGATAGCAGAGCAGAATAGATATCCTGAGATTATAAAATTAAGGGAACAAGCTTTACTAGGTAGTGAAATTGAGAAGGTGTCAGTAGGATATTACTTGGAAAAAGGAGTGTTGATGAGGAAGTGGAGGTCGCCTACAATTCCCGCAAGTGAGGAATGGAATGTTGTTTACCAGGTGGTTGTTCCTAAAGTTTATCGGAATGAGATTTTGACTTTAGCTCATAGTGTGCCTTTAGGTGGACATCAAGGGGTAAGAAAAACTGTGGACAAGATTTTAAAACATTTTTACTGGCCTGGTCTAAGAAGAGATGTGGCGATGTTTTGTAAGACGTGCCATACTTGTCAAATTGTGGGTAAACCAAATCAGGTTACACCAGTAGCTCCATTACAAGCTATTCCAGCATTCGGTGAACCGTTTTCTAAAGTTATTGTAGATTGTGTTGGTCCATTACCAAAGACAAAAACTGGTTATCAGTATTTGTTGACTATCATGTGTACTTCGTCTAGGTTTCCTGAGGCAGTACCACTTAGGAATATAAAAGCTAAAACTGTGACGAAGGCTCTTATAAAATTCTTTACTTATTTTGGATTGCCTAAGGAAATACAAACTGATCAAGGTAGTAATTTTATGTCTGGATTGTTTCAACAGATAGTTTATAAATTGGGAGCTAAGCAAATCATTTCGTCTGCATACCATCCAGAATCGCAAGGTGCCTTGGAGAGGTTTCATTCTACTCTCAAGAATATGATTAGGACATATTGTGTGGAGAATGAAAGTGACTGGGATGAGAGTATAAACTTACTTTTATTTGCAGTAAGGGAATCGGTACAGGATTCTTTAGGTTTTAGTCCATTTGAACTTGTGTTTGGACATAGAGTTAGAGGACCTTTAGCTTTATTGAAGGAACAGTGGATTAGTAAGGAAGTGCATACTAATTTGTTGGACTATGTTTTGAAATTTAAGGACAGGTTACATAAAGCTTGTAGCTTAGCCAAGGAAAATTTAAAGTTGGCTCAGGAGAAAATGAAAACTTGGTATGATCAGGAAGCTAGGATGAGGATGTTTAAGCCTGGAGATAAGGTGTTGGTTCTTTTCCCAGTGCAGACAAATCCTTTACAAGCTAAATTTCATGGACCTTATGAAATTGTGTCTAGAATCAATGATGTGGATTATGTAATAAAAACTCCAGATCGTAGAAGGTCAACACAACTTTGCCACATAAATATGATTAAACCATATTTTGAGAAACAATCTGATACTGTGACTGTTGTGGTTAGTGAGAATGAGTTTGATTCAACTGGGAACATGATAGATGATTCATCTGACTTTCATTCTAAATCTAACATTGTTTCTGTTAGGTTACCTAATTCGACCATTTTGGAAAATATGGATGAGAAATTAGCACATTTACAGCTAGAGCAGAAACAACAGATGAAAGAATTGATTTTTAAGTGTAAGGATTTGTTTCCAGATGTTCCGAGAAGGACTACTATAGCTTCACATGATGTAGATGTTGGAGATGCCAAACCTATTAAACAACATCCATATAGGATGAACATGGAAAAATGTGAACTTGCTGAGAAAGAAATTGAATACATGTTAGAGAATGATATTATTAGACATTCTAACTCGAATTGGAGTTCGCCATGTGTTATGGTGCCAAAACCTGATGGTAGTATTAGGTTTTGTACGGACTATAGGAAGGTGAATGCTGTAACGAAAACAGATGCATATCCAATTCCTAGAGTAGATGATTGTGTAGATAAAGTTGGAAAAGCAAAGTTCCTTACAAAGATTGATTTATTGAAAGGGTATTGGTGTGTTCCATTAACGGACAGAGGTAGAGAGATTTCTGCATTTGTAACTCCATCTGGGTTATATGAGTATAATGTTCTTCCATTTGGGATGAAGAATGCCCCAGGTACTTTCCAGAGGATGATTAATTCTGTGATTCAGGGTTTGAAAGATACTGATGCTTATATTGATGATTTAGTGACAGGAAATGATACTTGGGAAGCACACATTATTGCGTTGGAGAAATTGTTTGAAAAGCTTTCAAAAGCTAACTTGACTATTAATTTAGCCAAGAGTGAATTTGGACATGCTACTGTGACTTACCTTGGTTATGTTGTAGGTCAAGGTAAGGTAGCTCCTGTTCAGGCAAAAGTTCAGGCAATTTTAGAAATTCCCACTCCGACGGGGAAAAAAACTCTCAGAAGATTTTTGGGAATGGTAGGATATTATCGAAAGTTTTGTAAGAATTTTGCTAATGTTGCCCTACCATTAACTAACCTTCTGCAAAAGAATGTGAAGTTTGTGTGGACAGTGTTTTGTCAGGAAGCATTTGAAAAATTGAAAACAATGATATGTGAACAACCTGTGCTTAAGGCACCTGACTTTGAAAAACCTTTTTCATTAGCTGTGGATGCTAGTGATGAAGCTGCGGGAGCAGTATTGATGCAAAGGAATGAGGGTGATGAGGTTGATCATCCAGTAGCATACTTTTCTAAGAAATTTAATAAGCATCAAAGAAACTATTCAACAATAGAGAAAGAATTGTTATCTCTTGTTTTAGCTTTGGAATATTTTGAGGTATATGTTGGTACAACTCAAAAATCACTTATTGTTTACACTGATCATAATCCGTTAGTTTTTCTGAGTAAGATGAAAAACAAAAACAGAAGATTGTTAAATTGGAGTTTGATGTTACAAGAGTACAATATTGTGATAACTCATATTAAAGGTAAAGATAATGTGGTTGCTGATTGTCTATCTCGATGTTAAATGTACAATGTAATTTTGTTTTTTTTGGAGTGGTTTTTTTATTGTAACACTCCTACTGTATTGTATATTGTGTATGTTATATAATTTATACATTTGTTTTTTTTTGTAAGTAATTGTTAAAAATTTTTGTTCTTGTCAGACCAAAAATGTTTTTTTTGGAGGGAGGTGTTACGTACCCGTGACACGTGACGGTGATACCCTTGTCACGTGACTGGGGTTGAAGTTATACTGGACATGAGGTAATGGTGGAGTGATGTCATTTTCCCGCCAGTAGAGGTCATGTGACAGGTTTTTTTCTACAGGGTATAAAAGGAAGACCCACCCTGTCAGGTGGGGCAGTTCGGGGCTGGATTTGCCAAGATGACTTCATGTTACTGTGTGATTTAATGTGATGACTCAGTTTAGTTAAAAATGAAGTTTTATATAATGCCTAAAGTTTAAAAGGTCAGAGCCAACGGTTTCTTTGCTGATGGCGAGTGAAGTTTGGAAGATGCAAATCGAGAAAAATCGATTTTCGACGGTGGATTGAGTTCGACCTTGTTTGATCCTTATTCGGAGGGATTTCGTTTACTATTCTCGTGATAGTCTCCGCTGGAAAAAGCGGGAGATTGAGAATAGTGTGGAAGGAAGGTCAGTCACTTTAAACCGTTATATTTAATAAAATTCGACGTGGGAGTTCGACGCTGGGAATCGAAGGACATCGACGTGGAAGAGAATTTACATCGCTTTAAAAAGTCTCTCCTTCTAAAAGTACCGTGAGCTTTTGAACTGTCGGCATATCGTTCTAAAGAACTGTTTTCTTTCGGCATATCGCTTTAAAGAACTGTGTTCTTTTCAATGCTGCTTTAAAGACTGTTTGGGACTGCAACGCTATTAAGGACTGTTTGAGCAGCTGCCAGCAGCTGGATTCGGATCAATGTTTGAGTTTGTTTACTTTTGAGGGGGGTTGGTTTTTCAGAGTTTAATAAACGTGTTATTTGTTATAAAAACCCTAGTCTAACTCATCTATATTTATTGTTGCCTGAATACGTAACACATTAAAGTAGAACATACAGTCGGAATCTAGCTACGCCATCAACTGGCTTTACATACACTTCACACAAACTATCAACAGCACAAGAAAATAAACTTTATCAACCGTCATTACTTTTATCAATTACTTTTAACGGAATCAGCGTTAATATTTCTACTTCAACATGTCGATTATCTTATGAACTTACGGTGTTGCTTCTATGATGTTTCTTAGTGCATAGAATGAAAACTTTTCTCGCGCTGATCCTGCACATACAAGCGCCCGCCTCCCCGTTTCTCCAAACCTGTACTTTCCCACAGGACGCAGCGAAACCGTGTGTGACGATATCGCATGCCGCGATACATCACACACAATGAATTTACTTTCAACAACCTTAACTTTAACTAGAAAATAATTGCAAACGAATTACTAAAACGAAAATGTAATAAAGCTAAACAAATGTCTTAAGGGCAACACATACTCCTTTCTGTGCCTCCGCTAAAGTGTTTGATACATGTGATTCATATCTTTCCATCCCCGTTATTTATGTGTTTTCTAAGAGCCTGTTTGGAATGAACATTCTTTGAAAATTCATTCATTGTATTCTTCTTTGATTTATCTCAGGCAATTTACTTACGCATTCGCAAACAAAGGAGACTGCACAGTTGTTGAAATCACGCAATTTTTTGGAACTCTTACGATTTTAATATAGAACAAAAAACTGTCTACAGTAGCAGCTGTACATACTTCAAAATAATACCATTCATCACGAAACAAACCGATCGTTGTAAAACAGTGGAACCATAGATGCGGCAATGTCATGCAGCCTGTTTTCTATCTATCTATCTATCTATCTATCTATCTATCTATCTATCTATCTATCTATCTATCTATCTATCTATCTATCTATCTATCTATCTATCTATCTATCTATCTAACTATCTCTCTCTCTCTCTCTCTCTCCGTCTCTCTCTCCCTCCCTCTCTCTGCCTCTGTCTCTCTCTCCCCGTCTCCCTCTCCCTCCCTCCCTCCCTCTCTCTCTCTTTCGCTCTCCCTGTCTCCCTCACGATGTCTTAGTCACTTCACTATCTCCCTCTCTCATTCTATTTTCTCTTCCTCTCCCTCACGCCCTCTACATCACGCTCTCTCCAGCGTCATCTCCAAGGCACCCTCTCTTTCTCGCGATGTCTCATTCGCTCTCTTTGGCGCCCTCAACCCTCGCGCTGTCTCCTGCACGCGCTCACTTTCTTTATCTCTCACAGAGTTTCAAGTGAACGCAACGGTACTTTGTCTTCAATTGTAAAAACGTTAGAATTGTCTTACAGGAAGATTGTTCAACGTGACAGTGAGAAAGAGATCCTACTAGTAGAGAAGGAGAGAAAAAAAGGTGAAGGGAAGGACGGGTTGAGACCGCTGCAGAAGTGGTTGATAGAGATGAAAATATACTCCAAGATCAGGCAGTTTTGAAAGAACCGGAGAGCAGGGGAAACAGGTTCGCCTCAAGCTTCAAATGAACAGGGGCGGGACGAGAGGCGCAAAAAGGATTTATCTGGTATGATGAGGCCAGTGATGCCGTCGAGATCAGCTGTAAATAGCTGTTTTGTAATTCTAAGGCAACGTACACAAATCGGGAAATGAGTAAATAATTGACAGGATTCTGAAGAAGGGTCTCGGCCCGAAACGTCGACAGTTTATTCTTTTGCATAGCTGCTACCTGGCCTGATGAGTTACTCCAGCATTTTGTGTGAGGAGAAGAGTAAACAGTCGAGGTTTCGTGGCGAGACCCTTCACCAGGAACTGACTCTCTGTGTGTTTTTTTGTATTTCGAGCGAATGCAGATTCTCTCCTGTTTGTTCTGTAACTCTGTTCATCACATTGTTTCCATAGAATCACAAGTGTGGGGGGGTGGGTAGAATAGGGAGCATTAAGGCCGCTGAATTCTAATACGTTAGTACATTTATTTCTAAGTCTTCATGAGTTTCAAAATCCGATTCAGCAGGTATTTCACCGCATTCTTCAGTTCCTCTCGGAATTTGCTCTGAGTCAGGACGTAAAGACACGTGTTGGTGCAGGAACTGAGGATCTGCAGCATGTCTGATGTGTGTCTTATGGTGTAGCGTGGATCCGTGACAGGATAAAAAAACCTGTTTGAAATCCGTCTGTAGATGTAAAATACCACCTGTGTTCCCCACAACGATATGAAACTACCGGTTATGCAGAAGAGCAAAACGATGGATTTGCGTCGGTTCTCCATCTCCCGGTCCTTGTCATTCTCTGCACTCTTTTGTCCCCGGAGCCTCCTGCGGGATCGGCTGGCCGCTAGAATCCGCCTGGCAGTCAGAATATTGAGCAGCAGCATCAGAAAGAATGGCACACAAGGGGCCAAAATGAGGTGAAACATCTCAAATGCCGCCCATGAGGGTGAGTTTGTGAAGCTCGGTGTAGCAACACAACCCCAAGGAACACCATCGATTATTACAATGGGCTCGTATATAAAGCCGCAGGGGACACTCACCAAACAAGACAACACACTCACTGTCCCGATAACCACAGCCGCCGTTCTCTCGGTGCAATATTTTGTTTTCAGCTTCTCACAGCAAATATCATCAAATCGGTCGACGGTGAAAGCGACAGTCAGCCAGACTGAGGCCGTAGTGCTCGCAAACATCAACCACTCACCGAGACTGCAGACAGCAGTGATGGAAAGGAATGATCGGGCAAAATAAATTGCAGCAGTCCACCTCATCAGCGGATCCGAGATAACGACCAGGAGATCGGCCGCTGCCATTCCCACCAGGTAGCGAGTGATGCATTTGGAGAGACCGCACTTTCCCCGGGACAGGATCACAATCGCCACCAAGTTCGCTGGAAGAGAGAGAGGGAACAGCAAGTTGAGAAAATACTGAGCAGAAGCCAATGCAGCAGTTAGAGGGGAACCTGTAATATTTCCGAATTATTGTTACATTTAGCGGTGGGTGGGGGTCGAGAGAAGGCGCAGAGCTGGCGCAGACAGAGAAGGAGTTTACACAGTGAAATAAAGTCAATATGATCTGAATACGGATTCCTTACTGATGACCGAAATGTGAAGTGGCAGCGGAAAGCAAAAACTGGGTAACTACCTCGTCAGAGTCAATACTGGATGGAACAATTTCTACCGGCACCTTCCGCGTCTCGTCTGGATGAAATGAAGAAATCCGGACGCTGCTGGCGGGATTCTTCCATTAGACGATCAGCAGCTTCCATGGCGATCCCTGTCAGCGACAGACAGCCGAAGGACGGAACAAAAACAGGAAATGCTGGAAACACATATCCAGACAAAACAGAATATGTGGAGAACAGTTAAAGTATCTCTCCCCAGAACTGTTCTCAGAGAGACCCCTGACACGAATGTTAACCGGTTTCCATACAAGCTGCTCGGGGCTCCGTGTTTCCGGCATTCCCCAAGATTGTTTCCTATTCCGGCATTTGCCACCTCACTGACTTTACAACAGAACATTGACAGATTCCAACAGATACAGCGCAGTCCGACACAACCTCACAGACAGACATGACACCTCCCACTGAATCCATCACAGGGAAGCGGGGGAGAGGAATTCAAACTCGGTGCCGTAGTCAGATGTCTGTAACGGTGCCAGGTGTAGATATAATAGATCACATTTCACAGTATTGATAACTGTGAAGCACCACGTCAGTTGTGTTAATTGACTCAGCGTCGACTTCACTGTGTTGTCCATCATCTTCTTTACATTCAGTCATATCGCAGACATTTACTAAAAATCCACAACAGTTTCGTTTTACAACACATTTGCTAAAGTGTTACTACAGTCGATGGTTTGATTGTTGCTCCTAAGCGGACGATCACTCACTTTCAAATGCAGACGGTAAATTGGCAGAAGCTCCGCGGGCTGTGTAAACACAATGTTTGCAAATGCGGTGCAGCTACTACAGGACCAGAAGCAGAGAGCCGAACATCTCATTGTTAATCACAAACCGCTGGAGGAACGCTGCCTGACCCGCTCAGTCCCACGGAAACTGGCCGTTTCGCTGAATTCCCGCCGCGGTTTGCTTTTAGATAGAAATCCCAGCATCTGTAGTCCCGGTGTTTACACTCCATTCCTGAAATGCGGAATACCGGCACTGGAATGTGACAGTTTAAACCAGAGGCAGAATCAATCAGATCATTGGGATTAAACTTCAACATCCACTCACGGCAGCTGACACTGCGGCTTACCGGGAATTCCAAAGGCTGAAATAAAAGGATAGTAAACGGCTTCTATCCGCCAGATGACTGGATACACCATTTCAGTGAGAATCTGTGATTTATGTTGCTCCTGTATTCACAGCTCAAAAGCGACCCTAATTTATACCGAGAATCTGTCTCCAGAGATACGGTAATACAACTCATGAACTTCATTAGTTACAGTTGTTTGAACACACACTTTAATTCAACACCTTTGTCTCCATTGTAAATATTAGAGCGATTGGAGACAAATGCATCAAAGTTCTTTGGCATTACTTCAGCAGCGTCTCTGAGAGTAAGCTTTGTCACGAAGCAGCTACACTTACCGATTTCATCTTCTTGTTGGCTGATTATTCATTTCTGAACGGAGACCAGCGACACTGAACGATCCCTGCCTCTGTCCCTGCAGTTTCCCATTTGTCCTTCAGTCCTTCAGCTTCTTCCTGGTCACACACACACACAAACACACAAACACACACACACACACACCCACACACACACACACACACACAAACATACCCACCCACACACACACACACAAACACACACACACACACACACACACACACACACACACACACACACACACACACACACAAACACACACACACACACACACACACACACACACACACACTTTTTACCAGCTTATTAAGACGTGAGGCGACCCTCTTCTTAATGCTTCCTCCCCAACACGCCACCACAAAGAAGAGGGCGCTCTCCACAACTGACCTATAGAACATCTTCAGCATCTCACTGCAGACATTGAATGAGACCTTCTAAGGAAGTACAGTCGACTCTGTGCCTTCCTGCACAAGGCATCTGTGTTGGCAGTCCAGTCTAGCTTCTCGTCTAACTGTACTCCCAGATACTTGTAGGTCTTAACCTGCTCCACACATTCTCCATTAATGATCACTGGCTCCCTATGAGGCCTAGATCTCCTAAAGTCCACCACCATCTCCTTGGTCTTGGTGATATTGAGACGCAGGTAGTTTGAGTTGCACCATATCACAAAGTCCTGTATCAGTTTCCTATACTCCTCCTCCTGTCCATTCCTTACACACCCCACTATGGCCGTGTCATCAGCGAACTTCTGCACATGGCAGAAGTGGGGTGGGGTTCACCCTGTAGCTGTCAGTCTCTGGTACATTGTGAGAGTGTGGGGCTCACTCTGTACCTGTCAGTCTATGATACAGTGTGAGAGTGTGGGGCTCACTCTGTATCTGTCAGTGTATGACACAGTGCAAGAGTTTGCGGTTCACTCTGTACCTCACTGTCTATGACACAGTGTGAAACTGCCCCTTACCGAAAGAAGTGCAGAAGATTTTAAATCTTGTCAGCTCTATCATGGGTACTAGCCTACAAAGTATCCAGGACATTTTTAGTGTGCGCTGTCTCAGAAAGGCAACGTCCATTATTAAGGACCTCCAGCACCTAGGGCAGCCCCCCCCCCCCTTACTCACTGTTACTATCCGGAAGGAGGTAGAGAAGCCTAAAGGCACACATTCAGTGATTGAGGGATATCTTCTTCAACTCTGCCCTTCGATTCATCAACGGACGCTATGTCACTCTTTGGACAACATCTCACTTATTTTAATATACGTCACTTCTGATTTTAGACGTTTATGTTTTTAATATTCTTTAGTTTTTTTTGTCTTCTCGATTATCTGTTGCATTAAACTGCTGCTGCTGAAAAGTTAACACATTTCCCATCACGTGTCGGTGACTGACATCCTGTCAGTCTATGCTACAAGTTGAGAGTGGTGAGTTCATTCTGTACCTGCGAGTATCCAATACAGTGTGAGGGTGGGGTTCATTCTGCACCTGTCAGTCTAAGCTTCTGTGTGAGTGTTGAGTTCATTGTGTTTCTGTCAACTTTGTAAAGAATTGCTTTCAGATGTTAGTCTGAAATATCCCTTTAACCCAGTGGTTCCCAACGTGGGGCGTACGCCCCACAGGGGGGTAATTTGATTTTTAATGGGGGCAATTCGAGAATGAGTTATTAACAGTGAATTTATTCTAGTAAGTCTGTGTGAGTATGAGTCTGTGTGCGAGTTAATACATATGTGTATACACAGTATGCATACATAAAAATACTTGTGTGTATGTACATGTGTAATTGCGTATGTACTGTATATATAGTGTATCACCATCATTACAACCATCAAATGGCTTTCATAATTAAATTAATGAATTGACTGATGTAGGAAGGAACGAATGAACAAGTCCAAACGCGTAAGAAACTCGTACGAGGTCGCGCGAATGCTGCTTTTTGCAGTAGCTTTCGGTTCTTGGTGGTGTGAAGGTGTGTACATTGCGTCATCTCTTTTAAACGGTGTATCTGTCTTTGTATGCTGTAGAAACGAATCGGCATTGTTTTATTTATTTATTATTATTATTTTTTTAATATCACTTAATGTTCTTTTTTTACAATTTCTTAGTAATTTCTTCCTCAGAACTTTAACAGTCCTTTGGTTCTTTTATTTTTCTCTTTCATGAATGCCATATCCTTTGGAAGCTTGTTTAAACCAAGTTAATGGACTTTTCGGCTTCCTCCAGGTGAATACGAGTTCACTTTTTGAATGATAAGAATTATATATCACCATGGGGGCATCAGGATTTTAGAGGTGATTAGGTGGGGCACGGCCAAAAAAAGGTTGGGAACCACTGCTTTAACCAGTCTCCATGTTTTCTTGTTGATGGAATTTTGAAGTAGCGGTTGGTACCCTAATTACCTCTACCCTTATTGATACTGAGCACTTCTATCACATCTCCTCTCATTATTTGTCACCTCAGGCCAAATAGATTTAATTCTCTCAATCTTATTGCATAGCTCTCACCCTGCAGGGTGCAGACTTGGATAAGAACAGGACTAATAAACTACTCAAGTGTACAGATGACACAAAATTAGAGTGATGGGCTGATAACAATTCAGGCAGCAGAATCAATACAGGTAGATCCAAACAAAATCCTGATGTGGGCAGATAAAAATACAAACACTTAGCAAGAACTTTTCAAATCTCTGTGAAGGCTGATGAAGTTTGTAAGGACTTGAAATGGTCAGAAATTTTGCTGATATATAAGAGGGTGACAGCACTGACCCTTTTAACTACTTACCAGGAAGCTTAACGTGTGCAGTGGGTAGGATAAGAGAAATATAAATAAACACCGATTTGGAAAAGCATCTGCTAAGAGCAAGAATGCAGAAAGTGGGAATACAGGGATCCTTGTCTGGATTACTGCCAGTGACTAGCGGTGTTCCGCAGGGTCTGGCGTTGGGACCATTACTTATTGCTGTATATAAGTGATTTAGGTGATGAAATAGATGGATTTGTTGCCAGGTTTGCTGATGGTATGAAAATTGGTGGAGAGGGAGGTAGTGTTGAGGAACCTTTCTGAACCCATGCCGCCTGTCTGCTAACAGAAGACCATAAAAAAATACGACATGGAGCAGAACTAGGCCATTTGGCCCATCGATTCTGCTCCAACATTCAATTATGACTGATCCTTTATTTCTCCTGCTCAAACCCATCAGCTTTGATGCCATGTCCTGTCAAGAACCTTTGAATTTCTGCCTTAAATACACCCAACGACCTGGCCTCCACAGCTACACGTGGCAAAAATTCCACAAATTCACCACCCAGTGACTAAGAAATTTTCTCCACATCTCTGTTTTGCATTGACACCCCTCTATCCTCAGTCTGTGCCCTTTTTTAATGGACTCTGCCATCATGGGAAACATCCTTTACACATCTACTCTGTCTCAGCCTTTCAACATTCAAAAGGTTTCAATGAGAACGTCCCTCATCCTTCTAAATTCCAGTGAGTACAGACCCAGAGTCATCAAATGTTCTTCGTATGCTAACCCTTTCATTGCTGGAATCATCCTTATGAACCTCCTCTGGACTCTCTCCAATGCCAACACATCGCTTCTGAGATGAGGAGCACAAAACTGTACACAATACTCAAGGTGAGGCCTCAGTATCACATCCCTGATCTGGTATTCTGGACATCAGAAATGAATGCTCACATTGCACTTCCTTTCCTCACCTCCAACTCAACCTCAAAGTTAACCTTTAAGGTGTTGCATACAATGACACCAAAGTCACTTTGCCTCTCAGATTTTTGGATTTTCTCCCCTTTTAGAAAATAGTCTGCACATTTATCACCACTACTGGAACGCATGACAGTGCATATTCCACTATTATATTTCATTTGCCACTTATTTGCCCTTTCTCCTAATCTGTCTAAGTGCTTCTGCATCCTACCTATTTTCTCAACACTACCTCCCCCTCCACCAGTCTTCATATCATCAGCAAACCTGGCAACAAATCCAACTATTTCATCATCTAAATCACTTATATACAGCAATAAGTAATGGTCCCAACACCACTAGTCACTGGCAGTAATGCAGATAAGGATCCCTGTATTTCCACTTTCTGCATCCCTGTTCTTATCAGATGTTTTCCCCACTCGGTGTTTATTTATATTTCTTTTATATTACCCACGATACACGTTAGGCTTACTGGTCAGTATTTAAAAGGGTCAGTGCTATCACTCCTCTTATATACCAGGAAAATATTTGCCCATTTGAAGTCCTAACAGACTTCATCAGTCTTCACAGAGTTTTGAAATGTTCTTCTTTTGTGTTTGTATTTCTAATCATAGGCTTCGTTAAGTACCCTTGGATATATGTTGTCCGACACTGAGATTTATTAACTTTCACCCTTTCCAGCTGAAACAGGACCTCACTTACTAAGATCTCTGAATCAACTTAAGCAACTTTATTTTTAACATCTTTGCAGGTGAACACTTCAGAAAAATAAGAGTTAAGAGTATCCGCTATGTCCTCCTCTGCATAAATTTATTTAAATTTTATTTATTTTATTTATTTATCCTCTGCATGACTGTTATTCCTAATACAGTTAACTTTCCAATTAACATTTCTTTTACGTCTGAAGTATTGACAAACTCTCGTGGTCAATCTTAATATTATCAGCAATATCCTTCTGAACCTGTCTTTGGTAATTTGAATTTCAAACTTGACTATAGCTCTCATATTTTCATACGCCTTATGGTTAACATGTATTACTATATTTTTCTGTATTCCTTACTTAGCTATCTTTTCTTCAATGTTTGTATAAATCTTTGCTCATCGATGTAGTTGATCTATTTTTTTTTTGCACCTGCTGACCTTGGGTATGAACATTTCCTGCAGTACATGTATTATCTATCTATTTAAATCGATGCCATTGTCCCTCAACTGACTCATTGTCAAACAGTTTCTTCCACTTTGAAACATCAGGAAGACCACGCAACGGGTGGTCACTTTTAAACCAGGGATGCCCCTGGCTCATTTGTTCCCGGTGACGGTGATGACATAGTGCCCCCGTGAGGCTCGCCGGGAGAGAACCATTGGAAAACAGGGATAAGTTGACCGCAGGGGCGTGTAACTATGCGGCCTCCCGTGTGCCGGCGAGTTGGAAGCGGAGGATGGTGGAGAAGATGTTGACTCTGAAAGATGTTTTTTTCCCTAAACGATGAGGGCTGTTCCAGGAGCACTCGCCACACCATCCGGATGACTGAAGTCACCCCGTTTCGAGAAAGGTCGCGGCGACTGGCCCTGGCAGACGTGGAAGATGTGCGGCAGCAGTTGTGTAGATTGAAGGAAGCTGGGATCATTACGGAGTCCCGTAGCCCTTATGCGCCCCCGATAGTCTTGGCCAGGAAGAAAAATGGGAAGATTCGTATGTGTGTGGACTATAGGACCCTGAATAGCTGCACCGTCCCTGACCAGTATACGGTCCGCAGGGACGAAGCGCGCCGGCCTGTCTGAGTGGGGCGAAGTGGTTCAGTGTGTTGGATTTGAGGAGTGCATAGTACCAGATCCCGATGAGTGAGGCGGATAAGGAGAAGACGGCCTTTATATGCCCTCTGGGGGGATTTTACCAGTTCGAAAGGATGCCCCAGGGCATATCGGGGGCTTCAGAGGGTCATGGAAAAGACCGTGAGGGATATGAACCTGCTTGAAGTGCTGGTACCTTTAGACGAGCTGATAGTATTTGGACCCACCTTGGAAGAACACGAAGCGAGGCTAATGAAGGTGCTCAACCGGCTGAAGGATGAAGGGTTAAAACTTTCCCTGGACAAGTGCCAGTTTTGCCAGACGTCTGTTAGCTATGCTGGATATATAATCTCGCGGAACGGAGTAGCTACAGACCCGGCTAAGATCGAAGCGGTGGCCACCTGGCCGAGGCCCCAGACTGTGAGCGCTCTGCGCTCGTTCTTGGGGTTCTGTGGATACAACCGGAGATTCGTGAAGGGCTACGCCAAGGTGAGCCATCCCTTGAACCAGCTTCTGCGTGGCGACCCTCCTCTGGGACAGAAAGGGAAAAGGAGAAGAGGAAGGGAGGCTGGAGAATATTTGGACCCGGCAGGGCCTTCGGACAGAGATGGGATGACCAACGTGAAGCGGCTTTTCAGTCCCTGAAGGAGATGCTGACTCGGGCGCCGTTTCTGGCTTCTGCGGACCCCCGATTGTCCTCTGTGCTACACATCGATGCCAGTCAGTGGGGTTAGGGGCCGTCTTGTATCAGGATCAGGGCGCAGGGCTGAGGCCGGTAGTGTTTGCCAGCAGGAGTTTGTCACCCTTCCGAGGGGAACTGTCCCACCCACAATTTGGAGTTTTTGGCGTTGAAATGGGCGGTGGTGGATAAGCTGAGTGCCGATCTGTACGGGGCCAAGTTTGAGGTGCAGACGGACAAAAACCCGCTTACCTACATCCGGACCTCGGCGAAACGGGACGCCACTGGTCATCGTTCGTTGGCCGCCCTGTCTGCATATGGTTTTAGCCTGAAGTAGCGGCCGGGGAGCCGGAATGTCGATGCGGATACTCTGTCTCGACTGGAAAATGAGGACGAGGAGTGGGAGAGCGTTCCTGCATCCGGGGTGAAGGGCATGTGTCAGTTTGCTATCACCGCGCAGGCCGAGGAAAAGGAGAGGCCAGATCATGCAGTGGACCCATTGGGGGCGTCCGATGACGCCCTACCCCTAGTTTACTGTGCCATGACTGACCTGAAGACCCCGCAGCTGCCAGAGTTGAGTCCTGCGGAAGTGGCAGCTGCTCAGCGAGATGACCCTGGCATTGGTACGCAGATGAGAAGGGTGCATGGACCGGGTGGAGAAGACACAACACGGCTCATTGTTTCTGTTACTGAGAGAATGGCCTCGATGAGGTTAAAGAACCAAATGTTATACCGGGTAACATACCGCACCACCCGGACCGACCTCGGCGTTCGCAGCTGGCCCAGCTGATCAGCGGGTGACAACAGTGTCAATATTTCTATGGGAGAAGTATTTTGTGCATTATGGCCTTCCCCGCCGGATACACAGTGACCAGGGACGGGACTTTGAGAGTAAGCTCATCTATGAGTTTCTCGATTTGCTGGGAATTGAGAAATCGAGGAGCACGCACTGTCATCTACAGGGCGACCCCCAGCCGGAGAGGTTTAATCGGAGCCTGCTGGACATGCTCGGGACTCCGGAGATCAGCCAGAAGAGCCGATGGAGTCAACATATTGGACATCTGGTTCACTGTTACAACTGTACACGCAATGACACGACTGGGTACTCACCCTATTATGTGATGTTCGGGCGCGAAGCAAGGTTGCCCGTTGACCTCTGTTTCGTGACTGCCGTGGGTGAAGTATCGCCGAACCCTTACTTGAAGTATGTTGCTGATATGAAAGAAGAGCTTCAAAGGGCTTATGAGTTGGCTGGGGAAGCGGCCGCCAAGCAGAATCGGGGAAATAAAAAGATCTATGACCAGAAAGTGAATTCGCCCAACTCCTGCCGGGAGACCGAGTCCTCTTAAGGAATTTGGGATTAACTGGGAAGCACGAGCTGGCTGATCGCTGGTCAGTGGTGGAGAGTCAGTTGCCCAGCTTACCGGTTTTCCGAGTGCGTCCCGAGGATGGGAAGGGGCCCGTCAAGATTCTCCATCGGAATCATCTGTTGCCTCTGGGGCGAGATGTACAAGTAGAGCGGGAGCCCGAGGTGCCGTCTGCACCTGGTACCAGGACGTTGCGTCCACGTGACTCGGATGGTTGGTACATGCTGCCGTTCGCTGATGCCGCTGTTTGGATGTGATACAAGCAGGGACTTAAAGACTGTGTTGTGGTGCAGTCAGGTTTCGGCTTTACTGGTTGAAGTTGTACAACTACCCGAACAATTGCCGAGACTGCAGCTGATGTTAACATACTGAGTTAATTTGAGAGGCAAAGGAATTATCATCCTGTTAATACTCTGTTCCTGAACTGTTGGGAACATCACAAGAAGAATGTGTGGCTGGTGGCTGGGAGGTTACCACGGTGAAGAGATGGGATATATAGATTATGGAACATGCCCCACTGTGACGTTCTCTGAAACTCCACCTTTTTTGCCTATTTAGTAGTAGTTTTTAGCTCACACTGTTTAATAAAGTCCAATAACTTTTACGCCTGAGAGTCTGTTGGTTCATCAGTGTATTTAGGGAAATTATTATGATATGTTGCAGCAGAATCGAAAGATAACTGAACTGGGATGTGTGTGTAGCTGATTGTATGGCCGAATGACATGTAACGGTAAACAAATAACTTACAAAACATTTATCAGTATATACAGCAGAATTTGTTGTATTTATTTTCGGCTTACAGTGGATGCTGGAAATTTGTCCATGTAAAGTTGTAATTTGTTCAGATGCCTTTTCGGTTTTGATTAATCTTAAAACAGGTTATCCTATCAATCTGTCAGATTTACTTTTGGAAACTCATCAAAAATTATTTAATGTGTAGAGTATCGTTTTATGTGTCCAATTTTTTATGCGTCCCTACACATAGATGTTTAGTTACAAAAGCTGTCAAAATTTCAATTCTGGATGAAGACCTTCCACCAAGCAATTCAGAAGTAAGGGGTCGGTGGGTGAAGAATTATAGCAAGACTGTTGTGATAATGGGCATAAATGGAGAGTCTTTTACAAAAAGGTTTATGGGAGAGGGGGTAAAACAAGAAAGAGAGAAATTACATTGACTCTACTTGGAATTGGGCATACTATGATCATTGCTTCCTTATGTCGTGTTGGAAAAGGTCATTCTGGGTCGTAAAGTTTTTGTTTTGGTGGAACAGTTGAACACACTGTTTCAGGGTGAACCATATCAGGTAAAAATAAATCAAATGGAAGCTTTATAACAATCTATGAGGGTGATAGTTTTCATTTAAACGCTTTCTTAAGTTATGGCAGTCACTTTAATTTAATTCATAATATTGTGTTTGATTACGTACAATCTTTCTGGCTTTTAAGTTAAGTTAGTTTACATTTGAAAAAAAAACAGTGAAGGTTTTATTTCCCAGATCTCTGAACCACACTGTTTACTGTCTGCCAGGGCCAATGAGATACTGCGTCTCCCGGATGGTGTTTTGTCCAAGACCCCACACACACTACTCCAATGTCTAGGAGGTGCCGGCCGATGAGACAATCCGCCCGGGAATAACACCCGGGAGATCAGGCGGTGAATGTGAGGATCTGGAGCCCGGACTGGAGTCACAGAGGCCGCCTGTGGCTTTGCTTAGGACGCGCCTTTATGAATGATCTGAAACACCGATGTGACCGGATATTTCACCGCGCCGATCACCTGCTCTCTAAATTTACACTGTGTCACTCCGTAAATAAACGTGTTCGTGCAGCAGCTGAAATCACTCAGCAAAACCCCGACGTAGATTAAGATCCGTTCAGAATCATTGAAACTGAATCCTTTCCCTGAGACCTGATAATATATGAAATTTACAACCAGTGTCATCCACAGGAGCATGAAGCTGCCAGAGAGGGTGAAGAGTAAAATCACAGACCTCCTCCTGCTCTCCATCTCCGGGTCACTGCGGTTCTCCCCCTTGCCTCTGACCCTTCAGCCCCTTACGGACCCGACTGGACACTAAAATGTGCCTGACTGTCAGAGCGTTGAGCAGCAGGATCCCAGCGAAAGGGAGGAACGGAGTTAAAACCGTATCGAGCTAGTCATATCCTACCCATCTGGGGTCAGTGAAATAATTGTCCATGGTATCACAGAGCCAGGGTACATTGTTGATGATCATCCCGGGTTTCCAAGTAAAAGTTCCGAGGAACGTTTTTCAGACATAACAGTACGCCGGTTGTTGTTAGAACCACAGCTGCAGTTTTCCCGGTGCAATATTTTGTTTTCAGCTTCTGACAGCAAATGGCGACAAACCGGTCAAAGGTGAAAGTGACAGTGAACCAGACAGAACAGAACAGTCTATGGCTGTGTTCATCATTACATCGATAACACTGCACACAGTGGTGATGCTCAGAAAACTCCACGGGAAGTAATACCAATTGATTCGATACAAAATGACCTTGGTGACAATGTTCAGTAGATCGGCCGCTGCCATGGCCACCAGGTAGCGGGTGGTGCAGGTAGAGAGGCCGCACTTTCCCCGGGACAGGATCACAATCGCCACTACATTGACTGGAGAGAGAGAGAGGGAGAGAGAGAGAGAGAGAGAGAGAGAGAGAGAGAGAGAGAGAGAGAGAGAGAGAGAGAGAGAGATGAGAGAGAGAGGAGGAGAGAGAGGAGAGAGAGAGAGAGAGAGAGAGAGAGAGAGGAGAGAGAGAGAGAGAGAGAGAGAGAGAGGAGAGAGGAGAGGAGAGAGGAGGAGAGAGAGAGAGAGAGAGAGAGAGAGAGAGAGCAGACACTGGGCATTCTACTGGATTTAACACTGATCGGGTTAAGATCGGGAGCTAGATCATACAGCTAAAGATCGGGATGGCTAGAGTCTGTGAACGGCTGTTAATCTGACATCATACACGGGTCACACTGTCTCTGACCTGCCTTCTTCAGTGTGGAGATAGAACGACGTGTGTTCCACTATCGGCGATAAAAAAGAAGAGCTGCAAGAAAAATGACCATCGGTACTGATCCCGATTCTATTCGTTGATGGCGCCGGTTTCACTGCTTTAACTGACCGAGAATGGATACAGAGGGGAGCAACACACCAAAATACTGGAGGGACAGTTTAACAACCAGAGACCGGGTGGTTCGGTTAATGGATTATTTTACAGCGCAGTTTAATTCGATAACACACGGCAGCAGATCTATGGAGACTGTTTCAGGTAATCAGACCCAATTATTGACCAACAGGCAGCGGGATCCGACTGTGACTGAATCCACAGGGAGAGTTGAAACTCTGTACCAGAGAATTTCTTTGATCAATAACTGAGAAACAGTGAACTCTCCAATGTCCAGCCCTACCAGTCACACCTTCACAGAGAATTGGCTGTGCCCAGCAGTGGCACAATTCTGGACAAGGTGTCATTAATGGAGAGAACAGCGTTCCAGCCGATTCCGTGACTTACAGAAGGGGCAGAGATTTAGTACTACTCGTCACTAAATATAAAAAATCAGAATGTTGAACTGACAGTATCGATAACTCTGGCAGATACTTGTGCAACGATCATCAAATTGGAAGCTTGTAAAATGATCATAAACAGGATCGCAGCGGTTAACACAGAGAAATAGCAAACATGAATTGCTCTGCTCACTCACCAGGAACTCCAATGACCGCAATGAACACGGACAATATTTTGTCCACACTCTCGTACTTATTCAAATTTGGAAATAGTGTCTCTGTCCAGTGATTTGTCCCCGTCTACAACAGGAGATCTCTCGGAATGAAATGTTGAGGTAGCACATGCCTGGCGTATTTAATATCATTTATCGACTCCACGGGGACATATTTCAACAGATTTAAAAATAATTTAAAAAATTATTTACAAACCAATTACGTCAAGCAGGTGCAATCCCTGCCGTGGCACATTGTGGTTAAATTAATGAATTAATATTTGTACAACTTTCGGGAGATATTTTGCCCCCAACAAAAGTGACTGAACGTTTCGAGTTGCCTTATCAATTAAATGTGCTTCCACTGTATATATGTCCCTTAAAGGAACCATTTGTCAGACACAGAATATTGATATAATTTGCGTCATTCTACCTTGAAACTTAACTGTTTCATTGACTGTTACCATTCTCGTCTAGAGTATAAATTCTGGATGTAGGTTATTTTTAGGGAACTCCCAAACAAAATTTTGTTTCCAAAACAAAATGTCTGTTTGTGATAATGAATAAACACTCCACTATCCATGAAACCCTCCAACGACTTCATTGACTCAGTCAGTCAGAATATCTGAGGGTTTGTCCAGGACCCATCCCTAACCCTAACACATGGCCATCAAATTCAACAGTCCAGTGGGCGGAGTATAGTTTAATCATGGCATCCTGCGTGTGTCAAAATAATTGGATGAGAGCGGGAGTGGCGGATAAGAAGGTGTGTGTGTGTGTGTGTGTGTGTGTGTGTGTGTGTGTGTGTGTGTGTGTGTGTGTGTGTGTGTGTGTGTGTGTGTGTGTGTGTGTGTGTGTGTGTGTGTGTGTGTGTGTGTGTGTGTGTGTGTGTGTTGCATGTGCAAGAACAATCAAGTAATCAAGAATAGAGGTCAAAATTCAAATTTCATTTTTTATTATTTTATGTACGAATGAAACAGCCTTGAGACTCGTCACCTGTCAAGATCAGCAGACACCCCCAACATGCACAGGGCAAGAATAATTTCAAATAGTTCACAAATCCGCTCTCTCCATTTAACAAAACAAGAACAGAAGTCAAAGTTCATATTGAATTTATTATTGAAGTCTGTATAAACGGAACAAATTTGAGATTCGATACTCCTCAAAATCCATCGGCTCCCACAAGTCAGTGTGCACCCCCGAATCCGCCAACACACCCAACTCTGTGCAAATCAGTGTGAGCCCACAAATCTGTGCTCACTGGAAAACCCTCATTCAACTCTTAAATCAGTGTGCATCCCGAAAGCAGCGGACACCTCAAAATCTCTGTGCACCCGCCCATTCGCTTCCATACTCCTAAATCTTAGCACATCCGTAAAGCAAGATCAGCCGCCGAATCGCTCCTGACTCCCCAGGTATCCACTTTGTCCCATTCCGTGCGCATTGCTTGTCACAGAAAATATTACAGCGGTGCTTTGGCAGGATAGATTTGAGGGCTCGACTAGGGAGTTTTTTTGGGTGGAATTGAGGGATGGGAAAGGTGTAGTAACACTTATAGGGTTGTATTATAGACCAGCTAATGGGGAGCGAGAATTGGGGGAGCAAATTTGTAAGGAGATAGCAGATATTTCTAGGAAGCATAATGTTGTGTTTGTGGGAGATTTTTATTTTCCACACATAGACTGGGAAGCCCATTCTGTAAAAGGGCTGGATGGTTTTGAATTTGTAAAATGTGTGCAGGATAGTTTTTTTGCAACAATACATAGAGGTACCAACTAGAGAAGGGACAGTGTTGGATCTCCTGTTAGGTAATGAGGTAGGTCAGGCGATGGAGTTATATGTTGGGGAGCATTTCGGTTCCATTGATCACAATGCCATTAGTTTCAATATAATTATGCAGAAGGATAGGTCTGGACCCAAGGTTGAGATTTTTGATTGGAGAAAGGCAAATTCTGAGGAGATACGAAAGGTTTTAGAAGGAGTGGATTGGGACAATTTGTTTTATGGGAACGATGTAATAAAAAAAATGGAGGACATTTAAAGGTGAAATTTTAAGTGTACAGAATATTTATGTTCCTGTTAGGTTGAAAGGAAAGGTTAAAAGTTTGAGAGACAAATGGTTGTCAATGGATATTGGAAAATTGGTTCTGAAAATGAGAGATATCTACAATAAATATAGGCAGCATGGAGTAAATGAGGTGCTCGAGGAATATAACGAATCTAAAAAGAATCTTAAGAAATAAATTATAAAAGCTAAAAGATGATATGAGGTTGTTTTGGCTAATGTGTAAATAAATCCAAACGGTTTCTAAAGTTATTTTAATTGCAAAAGGATAGTGAGGGATAAAATTGGTCCATTAGTGAATCAGAGTGGACATCTATGTGTGGAGCCAAAAGTGATGGAGAGATCTATTCTTCGGTATTCATTAAGGAGAATGATATTGAATTGTGTAAGGTAAGGGAAACAATAGGGAAGTTATGCAAACTATGCTGATAAAAGAGGTGGAAGTACTGGCGCTTTTTAAGGAATTTAAAAGTCGATAAATCTCAGGATCCTGACAGGATATTCCCTAGTACCTTGAGGGAAGTTAGTGTAGAAATAGCAGGTTCTCTGACAGAAATATTTGAAATGTCATTAGAAACGGTGATGGTGGTGGAGGACTGGCGTATTGCTCATGTGGTTTCATTGTTTAAAAAGTGTTCTGAGAGTAAAGCTAGCAATTATAGGCCTGTCAGTTTGACGTCAGTGGTGGGTAAAATAATGGAAAGTATTCTTAGAGATGGTATATGTATTTATCTGGATAGACGGGGTCTGATTAGGAGCAATCAAGATGGATTTGTGCGTGGAAGATCATGTTTGACAAATCGTATTGTATTTTTGAAGAGGTGACGAGGAAAGTTGACGAGGGTAAAGCAGTAGATGTTGTCTATATGGACTTCACTAAGGCCTTTGACAAGGTTCCGCACGGAAGGTTAATTAGGAAGGTTCAACTGTTAGGTATTACTATTGAAAAAGCAAAATGGATTCAACAGTGGCTGGGTGGGAGGTGCCAGAGAGTAGTGGTGGATAACTGTTTGTCAGTTTGGACACCGGTGACAAGTGATGTGCCTCAGGTATCTGCACTGGGTCCAATATTGTTTGTCATATTCATTAATGATCCAGATGATGGGGTGGTAAATTGGATTAGTAAGTATGCAGATCATCCTATGACAATGTTGATAATGAAGTGGTTTTTCAAAGCTTGCAGAGAGATTTAGGCCAGTTATGAGAGTGGGCTAAAAGATGGCAGATGGAGGTTAAAGCTGATAAGTGTGAGGTGCTACATTTTTGTAGGACTAATCAAAATACAACATTCATGGTAAATGATAGGGCATTGAAGAATGCAGTGGAACAGAGTGAACTAGGAATAATGGTGCATGGTTCCCTGAAGGTGGAATCTCATGTGGATGGGGTGGTGAAGAATGCTTTTGGTATGCTGGCCTTTATGAATCAGAGCATTGAGTCCAGGAGTTGTGATATAATGTTAAAATTGTACAAGGCATTGTCAAGGACAAATTTGGAGTATTGTGTACAGTTCTGGTCACCGAATTGTAGGAAAGATGTCAACAAAATAGAGAGAGTTCAGATGAGATTTATAGAATGTTACCTGGGTTTCAACACCTGAGTTAAAGAGAAAGGTTGAAGAAGTTAGGACTTTTTCTTTGGAGCGTAGAAAGTTGACGGGGCACTTGATAGAGGTATTTAAAATTATGTGGGGAATAGATAGATTTGACGTGGATAGGCTTTTTTTCATGAGTGTAGGGGAGATTCGAACAAGAGGACATGGGTTGAGAGTTAGGGGGCAAAAGTTTAGGCGTAACACGAGGTGGAATTTCAGTATTCAGAGAGTGGTAGCTGTGTGGAACCAGCTTCCATGAGAAGTGGTAGAGGCAGGTTCAATATTGTCATTTAAAGTAAAATTGCATAGGTATATTGATAGGAAAGGAATGGAGGGTTATGGGCTGTGTGCAGATCGGTGGGATTAGGTGAGGCAAGCGTTCGGCACGGACTAGAAGGGCCGAGATGGCCTGTTTCCGTGCTATAATTGTTATATGATTATAATATAATTGTTATATGTTTCTCCCTTATTTTTCTCCCAGAACGATCAAACGGTCCACAAAGGTTTACTCTTTCATTCCCTGTTCAACCTCCTCAGAGTTAAGCCCATGATATTGCTGTATCTCTTACAAACAACGAAATGCTGTATAGTTCCCCGAAGCAGTGTACACACATTCCTCTGTTGTACTCGCCAAGTGTTCTCAGTGCCAAGCCGTTACGACAAAGCGCTAGTGTTGTCTGCTAGCTACTCTCTGACACAAACACACCCACACAAGTGAAGGACAGACACACACGCGAACGCATATAAACACTCGGAGATGCAGACAAACAAAGATACATTAATCATGATCACATTATGAACTTCGAACTTTTTAAGATGGAGGCAGCTGTTTGGGAGTGCAAATTTATTTCAGACACTGCAAAGAATTGTGTGTATCGGCGGATTTGAGAATGCACACAGACTGGGGTGCCTTTGAATTTAGGGGTGTGATGCATTTCAAGATTGTTTCATTTATAGATATTTTAATAACAAATACACTTTGAACTGTGTTCCTGCTATTTGATTTAAGGTGGAGGCAGCTTTTTTGTGGTTTGTTTGAAGTGATTCCTGCTCTGGGATAATCTAATGTGTATGTGGAGTTGTCATCAGGTATGTAGGTGGATTTGGGAGAGTCGGCAGGTTTGGGGTGCGCACGGATCTGGGTATTTAGGTGGATTTGGGAGTGTCGGCAGGTTTGGGGTGCGCATGGATTTAGGGATACACACTGATTTGTGAGCGTACCATGAGTTGTGGTTTGCATGCGGCTTTGCGGGTGTGCATAGTTTTGGGAGAACACACAGATTTGCAGATTAGCGGAGATTTGGGAATATCGGTGGATTCGGAGGTTTTCGAATCTCAAGGTTGTTTCATTGATACAAACTTTAATATTAAATGCAACCAGAACCTTGACGTCAGTTCCTGCTATTTTTTTAGGGTGGAGGCAGATATTTTGAGACTGTTTGAAATGATCCCTTCTCTTAGATAATGTAACTTGCATGTGGGGGTGTCAACAGGTTTGGGATGCGCAGAGATCTGGGTATCTCGGTAGATTTGGGGTTGTCTACTGTTCCGGCGTGGTCACGGATTTGGGGGTGCACACAGATTTGAGAAATGCGCAGACTTAGGGATGTTTTGGTGAATATGGGGGTACACAGCGATTTGATGATGTGAGCAGATATCGCGGTTTGTCAGCGAATATGAGGATCCGTGGATTTGGGACACCCACTGCTGAAGGGATAAAGATGGGTTTGGTGAGGTGCGAAGATTTAATGGGATGTAAGTGATTATACGAGGAATATGCATGTGGACATCTGTTAGCAATTTAAACTTTGTTATTGCTATTTTTAAGGCGAAAGCAGCTATTTTGTAAAGTGGTTGAAGTGAATCCTTCTCGGTGAGAGTGTAATGTGTAGGTGTGCGCACAGATTTGGGTTCCGCATAGATTTGCGGATGAGCGCAGAATTCGGGACCTGTCGCTGAATCTGGGGTTGCATATGGATTTGGCGGCGAATGTTGCTTTGCGGATGTGCACAGATTTGGGGATATGTCAGAGAATGTGTGAGGTCAATGGAATTCTCGGGTGTCGGTTGCTTTTGGGGCGCACACTGATTTGAGGGTTGAATGAGGTTTTGCCAGTGAGCACAGATTTGTGGATGCACAGAGTTGGGGGTGTTGGCGGATTCGGGGGTGAGCAGTGGCTTGGGGGAGTCGGTGGATTTGGAGGTGTGTCAGAACTCAGGGTTGTTCCGTTTTTAATGCAATAACAATTAACTCAATATGTACTTTGACCTCTGTTCTTGTATTTTTTTTAATGGAGATAGCTATTTTGTGAACTGTTTGAAATGATTCTCGCTCCAAGATAATCTAATTTGCGTGTGCGGGTGTCTGCTGAAATGGCGTTGTGACGAGCCTCAAGGTTGTTTTATTTCTGACAGAGAAATTGAAATTTTGAAAGTTTGAAATTTGACCTGTGTTCTTGCTTTGTTACGGATCAGCAGACATTTTGTGAAGCGTTTGAAATGAGTGTTCGAGAACATCTGCATTGCGGAGACAGATGGGAAGGGACTGAACCAAGGGGGATAAACTGATTTGGAGGTACACGGACGCGTGTACAGTCAAGCAGGGACAAGCAGAGACACAGACACAAAAACACACTGACGCACACTAACAATTATAGACAGACAGACAGACGCACACGCACACACACACTCATAGACGCACACGCACACACACACTCAAAACTGAAAATTGCTTATCCGCCTCTCCAACTCTCAGCCGTCTTGTTTGAAACATAGGAGTGACCCCTCACCCAACTAGAGGCTCAAATTCATGGCATGTGTTCCGGTTGGGGATGGGTCCTGGATGAGCCCCCAGATGATCTGCGTGTGACTAAGTCACTGAAGCAATTGGAGGACTTAGTGGGTATGAAATTGAGTTTATTCATCAACAAAAACAGACATTTTCTTCGAGGCCCTCTCGGTATAGTCCCACATGCACAAACTACATCAAGAGTTTATACTCTTGAGGAGTATGGAAACAGTAGGTGATTCAGTACAATTTCACAAGCACAATGACATACTTTAGTTCAATATTCTCTGCCAGACAACTGGTTCCTTTGAAGTACATATTTCCAGTGGCAGCACATTTAATTGATAAGGCACCTCGGACGGTTCAGTCACCTTTGTTGTAACAAACTAACTCCCACACATGATCTAAATATTATTCATTATTTTAATCAGAATCTGTCATCGCAGGGATTGTACCTGTCTGACGTAATTGGTTTGTAAATAATCTTAAAACCTTTATTTTTCAATCTGTTGAAATCTGTCCCAGTGGGATTGCTAAATGACTTTAAAAATCCCAGGCATGTGGTGCCTTAACATTTCATTCCGAGAGATCGCCTGTCGCACAAAGAGACAAACACTGGCCAGAAAAAATGTCTGCAGTGTACGATAGGTACAAGAGTGTGGAGAAAATATTGTACGTGTTCATTGCCGCCATTGGAGTTCCAGGTGAGTGAGCAGAACATTTCATGTTCGGTATTTCTGGGTTTTCTGAGCCTGTTTAAGATAATGTTACAAGCTTACAACCTGCTCATTACTGCAAAAATATCCATCAGAGGTATCAACCCTGTCAATTTCACATTCTGAATTTTCATATTTAATAACAAGTGGAAATAAGTATATGTTTCTCCTCTAACTCACGGGATCGAATAGAACGCTGTTCTTGCCTTGAATGACACCTTGTCCAGAGATGTCCCGGTGCTGGGGCCAGGGATCTCTCCGGGAAGTTGTGACTGGGAGATGTTTGCATTCTGAAGTACACTTTTCCTAAGTTATTGATCAGAGGAAAACCCTAGTCCTGCGCTTCACGTCTTCCTGTGCAGTCTGTCACAGTCGGATCCCACTGTCTGTTGGTCAATAATTGGGTCTGATCACCTGAACCAGTGTCCATCGACCTGCTGCCGTGTGTTATCGAATTAAACTGCGCTGTAGAATTAACCCATTAACGGAGCAACTCAGCCACAGGTCACTAAGTGGTTCCTTCTTTCCCTCTGAAACCCGTCATAAATCGCGGCAGCGCTTCGTCCTGAAGAAGGGTCTCGACACGAAACGAAAGATTATTCAATTCCATGGATGCTGCCTGACCTGCTGAGTTCCTCCAGTTTTGTGTGTGTTGCTCCTCTCCGTATCCCTTCTGGGTCTCATCAGATGCTGATTTTCCAGAGTCCTGCTCAGTCACAGTTAATTCAGTGAAACCGGCCCCATCAGCGACTGGCATGGGGATCAGCACCGATCGGTGTTGTTCATGCAGATCGCTTTTATCGCCAACGATTCCCCACACCTCGTCTTATCTCCACACTGAGGAAGACAGGTCAGAGACATTTCTGGTGTCAGATTAGCAGCCGTTTACAGCCTCTAGCACTCCCGAGTTTTAGCTAAAGCCCGATCCCATGTTAATTCCCGGAGAATGTTTCCAGTAATGCCCAGTGTCTGTTCTCTCTCTCCAGTGAACTTACTGGCGATTGTGATCCTGTCCCGGAGAAAGTGCGGCCTCTCTACCTGCACCACTCGCTACCTGGTGGCTATGGCAGCGGCGGATCTACTGACTATTGTCACCGAGAGCATTTTGGTTCGAATCAGATTCTATTACTTCCCGTGGATTTTTCTGAGCATCACCCCTGTGTGCCGTATTATCGATGTACTGAGCTTCACAGCCACACGATGTTCTGTCTGGTTCACCGTCACTTTCACCTTTGACCGGTTTGTCGCCATTTGCTGCCAGAAACTGAAAACAAAATATTGCACCGGGAAAACTGCAGCTGTGGTTCTAACAGCAACTGGCGTACTGTTCTGTCTGCAAAACGTTCCCCGATACTTCACACAGGAACCCTGGATGATCATCGACAATGTACCGTGGTTCTGTATTACCAAGGACCATTATCACACTGAACCCTGGTGGGTAGGATATGACTGGCTCGATACGGTTTTAACTCCGTTCCTCCCTTTCGCTGTGATCCTGCTGCTCAACGCTCTGACAGTCAGGCACATTTTAGTGGCCAGTCGAGTCCGTAAGGGGCTGAAGGGTCAGAACAAGGGAGAGAACCGCAGTGACCCGGAGATGGAGAGCAGGAGGAGGTCTGTGGTTTTACTCTTCACCATCTCCGGCAGCTTCATCCTCCTGTGGATGACAACGGTTGCAAATTTCATATATTATCAGGTCACGGGAACAGGATTCGATTTCAATGCTTCTGAATGGATCTTTCACTACCTCGGGTATTTCCTGATGAATTGCAGCTGCTGCACGAACACATTTATTTACGCGGTGACTCAGTCGAAATTCAGGGAGCAGGCGATCAGCGCGGTGAAATATCCCGTCACTTCGATGCTTCAGTTGATTAAAGGCGCCGCATCCTGAGTAGTCGCCAGAGGCGGCGGCAGAGTCTCCAGTCCGGGATCCAGCTCCTCAGATTCACCGCCTGATCTCCCAGGTGTTATTCCCGGGCGGATTGTCCCATCGACCGGCAGTCCGGGACGTTAAGATAGTGTGTGAGTCGGGAGGGGCAAAGCACCGTTCAAGAGAGTCTGAACCTTATTCTTCTCGCCAGATGCCAGGACTACTTCGGAATGCCGCCCGCACATCCGTCTGCGGATATGTCCATCTATTCCCATTCCGCTCACCAACTTCACTGTCAGACATTCCCACAAGACCGCGCGGGACGAGTCTGTTGCTCATTTAATAACCCAATGTGAATCACACCAGTCTCCACCATCTCGTTTAATGATTGGCAAAATTAAGGCACTACAACTGAAAGGCGCATTCCCGTTATCAACTGGACTGGAGTGTAGAGAACTGGGAAATAATAGAGAACTGCTTCTGTCTTCTAATGAAAGCTAAATTACCCCCAACAAATCCTATCGATTATACGTAATGAAACACAATACTACCAATTAAATTAAAGTCACACCCATGACTTAAGAAAGCGGTTAAATGAAATCAGCTAAGGCCCCCAAAATTGCAATAAAGCCTGTATGATTTCTTTCCTCATATGCTTCACCCTGAAATGGCCTGTGTTCATAATGAAAAAGTCTACACAATCCAGAAGCATGTTTTGGAACATTACAAAAGGAATAATTAAGCTTAGTAAGTCATGGCGATATAGTTCCTTCCCTTCTTGTTTCTCCCATAAACCCAGCACTTTCATGTTCCCATTCTAGTTCATGTCAATATAATTCCGTCCGTTCTTGTTTTACCCCTTTCTCCCCATACACCCAACACGTTTATGTAGTCTGTAAAGGTGTACCCATTTTCCCATCAGTCTTTCCATAAGCTCATAATTCTCAACATACATAACACTGAACTTCTGATTTGTTAAGTGAAGTGTCTTTATC
This sequence comes from Hemitrygon akajei, assembly GCF_048418815.1. Classification (NCBI taxonomy): domain Eukaryota; kingdom Metazoa; phylum Chordata; class Chondrichthyes; order Myliobatiformes; family Dasyatidae; genus Hemitrygon; species Hemitrygon akajei. The sequence goes on from NW_027331923.1 coordinate 4,591,685, forward strand.
CACAGTTAAACTTTTGTAAATCACAGTCAACCCACTCATTCCCCTCAATACCTCTGTGTTCAGGGACCTATAAGAAGAAAATATATAAACAAATACTTGAATATGAATTAATGCCTGGTGAGTTTAATTTTATCAGTGACAGACGTGTTAAACTTTTGGAAGGCCTCTGGATAATACACGTACAACTGTTCTTTAACCTGTTGAACTGCAACTGCCTCTGTTTTCATAAGGCAACATTTTCACATTTCCACCTCTCCCTATGACTGACGTTCACATTAACTAATCTTCTCAATTGACCGACAGGCGCCTCAGCCAGTGACAGCAGGGGACAGCGGTCGGTCTGAGCTACGATAGGCCGGGTGGAAATCGGCCTCATGTTCACACCCTCTTCTTCTGCTCCATCGCCGTTGCGGAGTTCAGAGAGTAGCTGCTGTCGGAGTCTCCGTCCTCGGCTTTCACAAAGACGGGCGTGGTTCCCCTTCGACGCCTCGGTGGGTCCGTTCCAGCGATGTTTGTGGTGGCGGAGTAAAAGTGTTTTGATAGTTGTTTCTTTTTTACACAACATCAGTGTAGGGAAAAGATTAAAAATAAACTACATTTAAAAATACATAACTAGTGCAAGAATGGATTCATCAGTTAGTGTTCCCAGTTTCAACTTAAATTTATGCTCTCGGGAATTAGACATTTCCTCCTTGTGCAAAATACAGGTTGTCCACTCTGTCTGTGCCTCTCACATTCCGATAAACGTCTGCCAGACCTCCCTCAGCGTCCACCGCTCCAGAGAAAATAAGCCTAATTTGTCCAATCTCTCCTTATCCAGGCTGCAACCCGGTAAACCTTTTCTACTCCCCGTCTAAAACCTTCACATTCTTCCGATGATAGAATTGCAACACCTCAGATGCAATTAAACTAGAGATTTATGAACCTGTAACATACCTACCTGACACCGAAACTCAGTGCCTCGACTACTGAAGACAAGCAGGCCGGACATCGCCTTTACCATCCCATCACCCTGCGCAGCCGCTTTCAGGGGTTTACGCACTGGGATCCTCCGTATCCTGGTGAATTTCCTCTGGAGTCATCTGCAGAATATATCCTTTGTATGGAATGCAAAACAGAACTGAATGCAACATTTGAAGAAACATACCAGGTCAGGCACCATCTATGGAGAGGCATAGAGCCGACGTTTCGAATTAGACACTTTACTTTCAGCATTAACACTGGCCGTTCCTGGCCGACTTGATGCCCAACAAAACAGTCCCGTCTGCTGCGTGTATCCCATCTCCTCTGGGCATGAAATACCTTGAATAGTCACATGGGCACAGGAGCTGAAGGTTATTTTTCCCGCTGTAAGAGTCTTCCACTAAATATTTCTTATTCCGTACCTAAGTGCAATGTATTTTAACTTTGTATAATTACAAAGGATGTAGTGTTTGGTCTATTAACGTAAAATAAGGTGGATAATTTCCTCAGAACCTGTTGGGATATACTGCAGATTATTGAGAGAGGTAGGGGACTGGACCAATATATTTGTTTTCGCTACAGCCAAAAGATAGATAGATAGATAGATAGATACATAGATAGATAGATAGATAGATAGATAGATAGATAGATAGATAGATAGATAGATAGATAGATAGATAGATAGATAGATAGATAGATAGATAGATAGATAGATAGATAGATAGATACTTTATTCATCCCCATGGGGAAATTCAACTTTTTTTCCAATGTCCCATACACTTGTTGTAGCAAAAACTCATTACATACAATACTTAACTCAGTAATAATATGATATGCATCTAAATCAGCATTAATAATTGGTTCATCCTGGAAAATATAAACTCACGCAGTGGGAGGAAAGTTTTTGGAAACGATTTTTAGGGATAGGATATAGAGTTACGGAACACCACATGGATAAACAGACCTACCGGCTCTTCCAATCTGTGATAACCTGTTTTCTGGCCTAGTCCTATCGACCTGCACCGGGACCATAACCTTTCATATCCTCCCGTCCACGTACCTATCCAAATGTCTCCTGCTTTCACCACTTCCTCTGGCAAATCCACATTCACACTGCTTTCTGAATCAAGAAACTCCCTCTCATCTTCCCCTTAAGCAACTCACCTTTTACACTTAACTTATGACCTCTTGTTCTACACTCGCCTAAGCTGAGGTGGCAAAACCATTTGAATCATTCTCTCCACCTCAGGTCCTCAATTCCTGGGAAAGTCATTATAAATGTTATCTGTAATCTTTCAAACTTCTTGATATCTTGCCTATAGATAGGTGGCCCAAACTGCACACTATACTCCAGGATTGTCCTCACTACCGTCCTTTACAACCCCAACATAACATTCCAATTCGCGTTAACAGTACTTTTATTTATAAAGCCCAATGTGCCAAAAGCTCTCTTCGTGACTCTACCTTGACGTACGGGTCTATATTCCCAGATCCGTCTGTTCTCCGCAGACCACAATCCCCTGCCAGTCACTGTGTAAGTCCTACCTGGTTGTTCCTGGCAAAGTGCAAAACCTCACACTGGTCCACATTTCATCGCAGCTGCAAAATCTTTAGCTGGTGGATCCAGATGCTACAGATATCTTCAACTTTTGATAATCTACTTCGCTGTCCACTCGTGCTCTGAATCCAGGTGCCGTCTGTAAATCCAGTTCACCATATTACCACTGAAATCCAAATACTTAAAGTGGCATGCAAAGGTTTGGGCACCCCGGTCAAAATGTCTGTTACTGCGAATGGCTTAGTGAGTAGAAGATAAACTGGTCTCCAAAAGTCATAAGGTGAAAGATGAAGCTGTCACGGTCCCTTCTGGAAATCGCCCGCCTGGCTATTTCCCTCAGGAATTGGGCCTCATTCACCTCGTTTATTTCCCAGTCATTCCCAGGTTCCACTAACTACAAACACCTGCTGTCCATCAGCAAATGCGGTATAAAAACTGCGTGACCACAACAAGGAGTTGCCAGCTCGTTGGTCGACTCGTGTATGAGTAACCTCGTTCCATGGTTCTTAGGACCTTCAGTTCTAAGTCTAGCATCGCTCCTGAATTCTCTGCTAAAACCAAGACTCGGGGTAAAGACTCCCTTGGCACCAATTCCACGCTGGCTACGACGGCAACGCCTCCCGACTCGGCCTCCGGGCCCGTGTTCAGCACTTGGGTTCGTTCCACCGCCACGTCTTTGCAACAGAACGAACTGGCCACGATGAACCCAGCGGACACGGATCCCGTACAACAGGCACTGGCCAGCCAGCGTTACCCATTGGGCACCCACGACCAAATACTTCGGGGAGATCACGGAAAACCTTCGGATACTGACCACGAATGTGCAGAAGGTCAGTGAACAAGTGGAACGGGTCTCCACTTCTTTTTCTCCGTCCCCTCCAAGAACACAGGCAGCCCAAACCGCAGTGCTCGGGATGGCTTCACCCCCGGAATCAGCGACACCATCCCCTCGACAGCCGTATGTACCCGAGCCTGAACCCTACACCGGGGAGCTAGGGAGGTGCCGGGCCTTCCTGTTACAATGCTCCCTAGTCTGTGAGCTGCAGCCACACTTCCGATAAACCAATGATTGCGTACATGATGTGGCTGCTACGAGGGGATGCCTTGGCCTGGGCAACCGCGATATGGGATAAGCGACCAGAGGTTTGTTCCTCCTCTTCCTCCTTTGTCCCTGAAATGAGGAAAGTCTTCGAACAATCCATTTGCGGAAAGGACGCCGCGAAACGGTTGTTTACTCTTTGTCAGGCTTCGCGAAGTGTGGCCGGGTATTCCATTGAGTTCCGGACCTCAGCCGCAGACTCCGGGTGGAATGACGAGGCCCTGTGGGAGGCGTTTCGACAGGCCCCCTCGGACAAGACAAAGGATGAGTTGGCCGCGGGGGACGAGACGGACTGTCTGGACTCTCTGATCTCGCCAGCCATTCGATTAGATTATCGATTTCAGGAGCGTCTGAGAGAGAGAACCAGACGCCCCGCTGCTCGGGGAAGCCCACAGTCCACCTTACCAGTCTCAACCAGCCCCCCTTCCCGAGCCGCTCACAGTGTGGCTCCTGCCACGACCGTCCCCACCCCCCCTGGGGGAGGAACCGATGCAGCTGGGACGGAACCGTCTCTCCCCGGCCGAACGAATTCGGAGGTGGAGAGATGGGGATTGCTACTATTGTGGCCAGCCAGGACATCTCCGGGATACCTGCCCTCAAGCGGCCGAAAGGGAGGGCATCAGTGAAAAAGGTTGTCCTGGTGAGCCGGACGATACTCCCTTCAGCCCCCAGACTCGGATGCTGATCCTGGCTCCCGTGAATTACCAACGACAGTCTCTGTCCCTGTCCGCTTTGGTGGATTCCGGTGCCGCAGGCAATCTGCTGAACGAAGACATAGCCTCCCAGGCTGGAATACCTCGCGAGTTGCTAACTACCCCGCTGGAGGCCCGGGCCCTGGACAGAAAACTGCTGGCTCGGGAGACACACTGTACGCCGCCCCTGACCTTGATCCATGTCCGCCAAGTCCTCTAGAGACTATGGGAAAACCAATTATTTGTGAAGGCGGAGAAATGTGAGTTCCACGTTCCTTCGGTCAGCTTCCAGGGTTATATCATCGAGAGCGGGCAGGTGACAGCAGACCCCGAGAAGATCCAGGCAGTGGAAGAATGGCCCAGGCCCACGACCCGCAAACAACTTCAACGATTCCTGGGGTTTGACAATTTCTACCGCCGATTTATCAGAGACTGCAGTCGAGTGGCGGCCCCCCTTACCCGGAGTACCTCGCCTACTACCCCCTTCTGTTGGGAATCCGCAGCCGACTCGGCATTCACCGACCTAAAGAGGCGTTTCACCACCACTCTCATTCTGGTCCATCCGGACCCAGCCCATCAATTCTTTGTCGAGGTGGACGCCTCAGACTCCGGGATAGGAGCAGTCCTGTCCCAACGATCAAGTTCGGACGAAACGCTTCAGACCTGCGCCTTCTATTCTCGCCGACTGTCCCCCGCCGAGCGGAATTACGACGTGGGGAATCGGGAACTCCTGGCGGTCAAACTAGCATTGGAAGAATGGAGGCAATGGCTGGAGGGGGCAGAACATCCGTTTGTGGTATAGACTGATCATAAAAACCTGGGGTATATTCAGACCGCCAAACGTTTGAACTCCCGCCAGTCCCGTTGGTCATTATTTTATGGACCGTTAAAGTTTTCGCGCAAGAACGGGAAGCCGGACGCGCCGTCCCGCCAATACGACTCCAAGGAGGACACTTCCAGCCCAGAGGCTGTCCTCCCACCACCCTGCGTGGTTGCCACCCTCACTTGGGAGATGGATTCCAAAGTAAAAGAAGCCCAACGGGATTACCCCGACACCGGCAATGGGCCCATCGATCGCCTGTATGACCCCGTTTCCGTCAGGTCCCAGGTTCTCCAATGGGGCACAAGTCTCGGTTCGCCTGCCACCCCGGGAGTGATCGGACCCTAACCCTGCTGAAAAAGCACTTTTGGCGGCCGTCCATGGAGGCGGATCCCCGTTCCTATGTCTCGGCATGTTCCATCTGTGCCCAGGGAAAAGCCTCTCATCCTCTTCGTCCTCTACCTGGTCGTCCCTGGTCACACATCGCCCGAGACTTCGTCACCGGTCTACCCCCTTCACATGAGAACACCCCCAGACTCAGCGAGGCAGACCGATCTCCCAAGGCGGTGCGCTTCGTTGTCCTCCCTAAACTCCCTTCCTCTCAAGAAACCGCAGATCCTCTCGTCCGTCTTCCGCCTCCACGGAATCCCCGCGGACATCGTCTCCGATCGAGGTCCCCAGCTCGTCTCACAGGTATGGGCCTTCTGTCAAGCCTCAGGTGCGTCGGTCAGCCTGTCATCCGGCTTCTACCCCCAGACGAACGGGCAGACGGAACGGGTTAAACACGACCTGGAGGCGACGCTACGTTGTGTAACGGCAAACAACCCGTCGGCCGGGAGCGGCCACACACACACACACACACACACACACACACACACACACACACACACACACACACACACACACACACACACACACACACACACACACACACACACACACACACACACACACAAAACATGCTTCCGGATCGAGTAGGTTTTTTCATTATGAAACGTTTGAACAGATGCTATTTCAGGGTGTCGCATATCAGGAAAGAAATCATACAGGTTTCATTGCAATTTTGGTTGGCTTGATTGATTTCATTTAATCGCTTTCTTAAGTCATGGGGTGACTTTAATTAAATTCGCAGTATTGTGTTTCATTACGTATATACAGAAGGAATGTGCCTTTAAGTTGGAGTGTCTTAATTTTGCCAATCATTAAAGGAGATAGTGGAGACTGGTGTCTACATTGGGTTAGAAAATCAGTATCTGACTCGACCCGCGCCTCTTGTGGGAATGTCTGACAGTGAAGTTGGTGAGCGGAATGGGAACAGATGGACATATCCGCAGACGAATGTGCGGGCGGCATTCCGGAGTAGTTCTTTGTCTGGCATCTGGCGGGAAGAATGAGGTTCTGACTCTCTTGGACGGAGCTTTGCCCCTCCCCACACACACACTATCTAAACGTCCCGGACTGCCGGTCGATGGGACAATCCGCCCGGGAATAACACCTGGGAGATCAGGCGGTGAATCTGAGGAGCTGGAGCCCGGACTGGAAACTCTGCCGCCGCCTCTGGCGACTACTCAGGATGCGGCGCCGTTAATCAACTGAAGCATCGAAGTGACGGGATATTTCACCGCGCTGATCGCCTGCTTCCTGAATTTTGACTGAGTCACCGCGTAAATAAATGTGTTCGTGCAGCAGCTGAAATCCATCAGGAAATACCCGACGTAGTGAAAGATCCATTCAGAATCATTGAAATCGTGTCCTTTTCCTGAGACCTGATAATATATAAAATTTACAACCATTATCATCCACAGGAGGATGAAGCTGCCGGAGAGGGTGAAGAGTAAAACCACAGACCTCCTCCTGTTCTCCATCTCCGGGTCACTGCGGTTCTCCCCCTTGCTCTGACCTTTCAGCCCCTTACGGACCCGACTGGCCACTAAAATGTGCCTGACAGTCAGAGCGTTGAGCAGCAGGATCCCAGCGAAAGGGAGGAACGGAGTTAAAACCGTATCCAGCCAGTCATATCCCACCCACCAGGGGTCAGTGAAATATCACTCTGGGTTCCCGTACAAAGTATCGGGGAATGCTTCTCAGACACGACAGTACGCCAGTTGTTGTTAGAACCACAGCTGCAGTTTTCCCGGTGCAATATTTTGTTTTCAGTTTCTGGTAGCAAATGGCGACAAACCGGTCAAAGGTGAAAGTGACAGTGAACCAGACAGAACAGTCTGTGGCTGTGAAGCTCAGTACATCGGTAACACTGCACACAGGGGTGATACCCAGAAAACTCCACGGGAAGTAAAACACTCTGATTCGAATCAGAATGACGCTGGTGACAATGGTCAGTAGATCCGCCGCTGCCATGGCCACCAGGTAGCGAGTGGTGCAGGTAGACAGGCCGCACTTTCCCCGGGACAGGATCACAATCGCCACTACATTCACTGAAGAGAGAGAACAGACACTGGGCATTACTGGAAACATTCTCCGGGAATTAACATGGGATCGGGCTTTAGCTAAAACTCGGGAGTGCTAGAGTCTGTAAACGGCTGCTAATCTAACACCAGAAATGGGTCGCACTGTCTCTGATCTGTCTTCTTCAGTGTGGAGATAAGGCGATGTTTGGGGAATCGTTGGCGATAAAAACGATCTGCATGAAAGACAACGATCGCTGCTGATCCCCATTCCAGTCGCTGATGGAGCCGGTTTCACTAAATTATCTGTGACTGACCAGGACTCTGGAAAGTCAGCATCTGATGAGGCCGAGAAGGGATACAGAGAGGAGCAACACACACAAAACCGGAGGAACTCAGCAGGTCAGGCAGCATCCATGGAATTGAATAATCTTTCGTTTCGGGTCGAGACCCTCCTTCAGGACGAAGCTCTGCCCCGATTTATGACGGGTTTCAGTGGGAAAGAAGGAACCACTTAGTGACCTGTGGCTGAGTTGCTCCGTTAATGGATTAATCCTGCAGCGCAGTTTAATTCGATAACACACGGCTGCAGATCCACAAACACTGGTTCAGGTGATCAGACCCAATAACTGTCCAACAGACAGTGGGATCCGACAGGGACAGACTCCGCAGGAAGATGTGAAGAACGGGACTAGGGTTTCCCTCTGATCAATAACTTAGGAAAAGTGTACTTCAGAATGTAAACATCTCCCAGTCACAACTTCCCGGAGAGATCCCTGGCCCCAGCACTGAGACATCTCTGGGCAAGGTGTCATTCAAGGCAGAAACAGCGTCCTCTTCGATCCCGTGAGTTAGAAGAGAAACATAGGCTTAGTTCCACTTGTTATTAAATATGAAAATTCAGAATGTGACATTGACAGGATCGATATCTCTGCAGGATAATTGTGTAAGGATAATCAGTTTGTAAGCTTGTAACATTATCTTAAACGGTTTCACGCCGGTTAACACATAGAAATAACGAACATGAAATGCTCTGCTCACTCACCAGGAACTCCAATGGCGGCAATGAACATGTACAATATTTTCTCCACACTTCTGTACCTATCGAACATTGCAGACATTTTCTCTGGCCGGTGATTGGTCTCTATGTGGGACAGGCGATCTCTCGGAATGAAACGTTAAGGGAGAACATGTCTGGGGTTTTTAAAGCCATTTTGCAATTCTACAGGGACAGATATCAACACATTGAAAAATTAAGGTTTTAAATTATTTACAAACTAATTACGTCAGACAGGTGCAATCCCTGCGAAGACAAATTGTGATTAAATTAATGAATAATATTTAGATCATTTGTGGGAGTTAGTTTGTTACAACAAAGGTGACTGAACCGTCCGAGGTGTCTTATCAATTAAATGTGCTGCCACTGTAAATATGTATTTCAAAAGAACCAGTTGTCTGACAGAGAATATTAGATAGATAGATAGAGATAGATAGATACTTTATTCATCCCCATGGGGAAATTCAACATTTTTTTCCAATGTCCCATACACTTGTTGTAGCAAAAACTAATTACATACAATACTTAACTCAGTAATAATATGATATGCATCTAAATCACTAACTCAAAAAGCATTAATAATAGCTTTAAAAAAAGTTCTTAAGTCCTGGCAGTTGAATTGTAAAGCCTAATGGCATTGGGGAGTATTGACCTCTTCATCCTGTCTAAGGAGCATTGCATCGATAGTAACCTGTCGCTGAAACTGCTTCTCTGTCTCTGGATGGTGCTATGTAGAGGATGTTCAGGGTTTTCCATAATTGACCGTAGCCTACTCAGCGACCTTCGCTCAGCTACCGATGTTAAACTCTCCAGTACTTTGCCCACGTCAGAGCCCGCCTTCCTTACCAGCTTATTAAGACGTGAGGCGTCCCTCTTCTTAATGCTTCCTCCCCAACACGCCACCACAAAGAAGAGGGCGCTCTCAACAACTGACCTATAGAACATCGTCAGCATCTCACTGCAGACATTGAATGACGCCAACCTTCTAAGGAAGTACAGTCGACTCTGTGCCTTCCTGCACAAGGCATCTGTGTTGGCAGTCCAGTCTAGCTTCTCGTCTAACTGTACTGCCAGATACTTGTAGGTCTTAACCTGCTCCACACATTCTCCATTAATGATCACTGGCTCCATATGAGGCCTAGATCTCCTAAAGTCCACTACCATCTCCTTGGTCTTGGTGATATTGAGATATTGAAGTAAATTTCACTGTACCTGTGAAATTGTACTGAATCACCTACTGTTACCATTCTCCTCAAGAGTATAAACTCTTGATGTAGTTTGTGCTTGTAGGAAACCACTGAGAGGGCCTCGAAGAAAATGTCTGTTTGTGTTGATGAATAAACACAATTTCATATCCACTAAATCCTCCAATTGCTTCAGTGACTTAGTCACACGCAGATCATTTTGGGGCTCATCCAGGACCAATCCTTAACCCGAACACATGCCATGAAATTGAGCAGTCCAGAGGGGTGGAGGGGTATGTTTTAATCATGTCACTCCGGAGGTGTCACAGAACACGGTACGAAAGTGTGTGTGTGTGTCTGTCTGTCTGTCTATGAGTGTTAGTGTGCGTCAGTGTGTTTCTGTGTCTGTGTCTCTGCTTGTCCCCGCCTGACTATACACGTGCCCTTGCCCCTCCAATTGAGTTTATCCCCCTTGGTTCAGCCCCTTCCCATCTGTCTCCGCAATGCAGATGTTCTCGAACTCTCATCTCAACGCTTCACAAATGGCTGCTGAATCGTAACAAAGTAAGAACAGAGGCCAAATTTCAAATTGTATTTATTATCAATATATGTGGAAATAAAACAAACTTGAGACTCGTCACAGCTCAATTTCAGCAGTCACACCCACATGCACATTATATTTTCCCCGAGCAAAAATCATTTCACAAAATACTTATCTCCATTAAAAAAAACAAGAACAGAGGACAAAATTCACATTGAATTGATTAATATTTCATTAAAAACGGAACAACCTTGAGATCTGACACACCTCCAAGTCCACCGGCTCCCCCAAGCCAGTGCTCACCACCGAATCCGCCAACACCCCCGGCTCTGTGCAAATCAGTGTGCACCCACAAATCTGTGCTCACTGGCAAAACCTCATTCAACCCTCAAATCAGTGTGCACCCCAAAATCAACCGACACCCGAAAATTCCAGTGCACTCGCACATTCACTGACTTACCCCTAAATCTGTGCATATCCTCAAAGTAACATTTACCACCAAATCCGTATGCACCCCCAGATTCACCGATAAGTCCCGAAATATGCGCACATCCGCAAATCCATGCGCACCCCAAATCCGTGCGCACACCTACACATTACACTCTCACAGAGCAGGATTCACTTCAACTACTTTACAAAATAGCTGCATCCACCTTAAAAGTAGCAAGAACAAAGTTTAAATTGCAAACACGCGCCCACATGCATATACTTCGTATAATCATTGACAACCCCTTAAATCTACGCAACTCATAAAACTTAGATAGATAGATAGATAGATAGATAGATAGATAGATAGATAGATAGATAGATAGATAGATAGATAGATAGATAGATAGATAGATAGATAGATAGATAGATAGATAAATAGATACTTTATTCATCCCCATGGGGAAATTCAACATTTTTTCCACTGTCCCATACACTTGTTGTAGCAAAAACTAATTACATACAATACTAAACTCACTAATAATATGATATGCATCTAAATCACTAACTCAAAAAGCATTAATAATAGCTTTAAAAAAAAAGTTCTTAAGTCCTGGCAGTTGAATTGTAAAGCCTAATGGCATTGGGGAGTATTGACCTCTTCATCCTGTCTGAGGAGCATTGCATCGATAGTAACCTGTCGCTGAAACTGCTTCTCTGTCTCTGGATGGTGCTATGTAGAGGATGTTCAGGGTTTTCCATAATTGACCGTAGCCTACTCAGCGCCCTTCGCTCAGCTACCGATGTTAAACTCTCCAGTACTTTGCCCACGACAGAGCCCGCCTTCTTTACCAGCTTATTAAGACGTGAGGCGTCCCTCTTCTTAATGCTTCCTCCCCAACACGCCACCACAAAGAAGAGGGCGCTCTCAACAACTGACCTATAGAACATCTTCAGCATCTCACTGCAGACATTGAATGACGCCAACCTTCTAAGGAAGTACAGTCGACTCTGTGCCTTCCTGCACAAGGCATCTGTGTTGGCAGTCCAGTCTAGCTTCTCGTCTAACTGTACTCCCAGATACTTGTAGGTCTTAACCTGCTCCACACATTCTCCATTAATGATCACTGGCTCCATATGAGGCCTAGATCTCCTAAAGTCCACCACCATCTCCTTGGTCTTGGTGATATTGAGACGCAGGTAGTTTGAGTTGCACCATATCACAAAGTCCTGTATCAGTTTCCTATACTCCTCCTCCTGTCCATTCCTGACACACCCCACTATGGCCGTGTCATCAGCGAACTTCTGCACATGGCAGGACTCCGAGTTATATTGGAAGTCTGATGTGTACAGGGTGAACAGGACCGGAGAGAGTACGGTTCCCTGCGGCGCTCCTGTGCTGCTGACCACCGTGTCAGACCTACAGTCTCCCAACCGCAGATACTGATGTCTATCTGTCAAGTAGTCCACTATCCAATCCACCATGTGAGAGTCTACTCCCATCTCCGTTAGTTTGTGCTTTAAGATCTTGGGCTGGATGGTGTTAAAGGCACTAGAGAAGTCAAGGAATGTAATCCTCACAACACAACTGACCCCATCTAGGTGAGAGAGTGATCAGGGGATTTCCCAAATCCACCGACCCCCATATTCGCTGACTTACCCCTATGACTGCTCATATCCACAAATCCCTGTGCGCCCCCATATTCATCAAAGCATCCCTATGTCAGAGTAATCCTCAAATATGTGTGCACCCCCAAATCCGAGCCCACTCCGAATCCACAGATACCCCCAAATCCACCGACAATTCCAGATCTGTGCGCACCCCAAACCTGCTGACGCCCCCACATGCAAGTTACATTATCTCAGAGCAAGGATCATTTCAAGCAGCTCTCGAAATATCTGCCTGCACCCTGAAAAATAGCAAGAATAGAGGTCAAGGTTCAAGTTGCATCTATTATTAAAGTTTGTATCAATGAATCAAATTTGACAACCTCCGAATCCACCGGGAATCCCAAATCTGCGCTAATCTGCAAATCTGTGTGTTCTCCAGAAACTGTGCACACCCGCAAAGCTGCATGAACCACAACTCAGTGTTCGCTCACAAATCAGTGTGAATCCCCAAAGCCATGAGCTCCCCCAAACCTGCCGACACTCCCAAATCCACCTACATACCCAGATCCGTGCGCACCCCCAACCTGCCAACACCCCGAAATCCACCCACATACCCAGATCCGTGAGCACCCCAAACCTGCCGACACTCCCAAATCTACCCACATACCCAGATCCGTGCGCACCCCAAACCTGCCGACACTCCCAAATCCACCTACATACCCAGATCCGTGCACACCTGAAACCTGCTGACAACTCCCAGAGCAAGAATCATTTCAAACAAATCACAAAATAGCTGTCTCCACCTTAAATCAAATAGCAAGAACACGGTTCAAAGTTCAAAGTTTATTTGTTATGAAATGAAACATCATTGAGATTCATTTCATCCCGAAATCCAAGGTCACCCCAATCTGTGTGCATCCTCAAATCCGCCGACACACCCTATCTGCGGTGCCTCAGATAGATTTGCACTCCCAAATCCCTGTGCACCCTCACACGCCCAAAGCTGTGTGCACCCCGAAATTCGCTGACACTCCGAAATCAGTATTCGCCAACATGCCCTGAAATCAGCAAATCAATGTGCAGCCCCATTTCCATGTGTACCCCCAAACCCACTGAAATCGCCACAGACAAATCAGAGCTTCCGAGAGCAAAACTCATTTCAAACAGTTCTCGAAATAGCTGCCTCCATGTTAAAAAAGTTCAAAGTTCATAATGTATTCATTATTATCATTGTGTGTCTGCATCTATAAGTTTTATATAAACTCCCGTGTGTGTCTTTGTGTCAGAGTGTATCTAGCGCTCTGGTGCTTTGTCGTGTCGGCTTGGCGACTGAGAACACTTGGCTGGGACAACAGAGGGATGTGTGTACACTTGTTCGGGGAACTATATGGCATTGCATTGCTTGTAAGGCATACTGCAATATCATGGGCTTAACTCTGAGGAGGTTGAACAGGGAATGAACGAGTGAACCTTTAAGGAGCGTTTGATGGTTCTGGGCAAAAAAAATGAGGGAGAAATCAGCTTGAAACCTATCGAATATTGAATGCACACGGAACGGGACACAGTGAAGACCTGGGGAGGCAGGAGTGATTCGGCGGCTGATCTTGCTTTACGGATGTGCTAAGATTTAGGGCTATGGATGTGAAGGGTGGGTGCACAGGGATTGTGAGGTGTCCGTTGCTTTCGGGGTGCACACTGATTTAAGGATTGAATGCGCGTTTACCAGTGAGCACAGATTTGTGGGCTCACACTGATTTGCACAGCGTTGGGTGTGTCGGTGGATTCGGGGGTGCACACTGACTTGTGGGAGCCGTTGGAGTTTGAGGAGTATCGAATCTCAAGGTTGTTCCGTTTATACAGACTTCAATAATAAATGCAATATGAACTTTGACTCCTGTTCTTGCTTTTGTTAAATGGAGACAGCCGATTTGTGGACTATTTGAAATTATTCTTGCTCTGTGCATGTGGGGGTGTCTGCTGATCCGGACAGGTGACCAGTCTCAAGGCTGTTTCATTTGTACATAAAATAATCATAAATGCAATTTGAATTTTGACCTCTGTTCTTGATTATTGGGCAGAATGTCCTATTTCTGTCCTAAATCCTTTGGTGTTATGGTCTTATAACAGATTCCTGAGGCACGGCACTGGTGGACGTCCTCCATGCAGAATATGACCCGTCTACAACCAATCTTTGCTAACTGTGGGCATGCCAGTTCAGGATCCACAAAGCAATGTCCCCTTGGATCCCATGCCTCCTTACTTTCTCAATAAGCCTTGCATGGGGTACCTTATCAAATGCCTAGGGAGATTAAATTAGGGGCATGAGCCAAGGGAGATAAACTGAATTGGAGACGGACAAGTGTATAGTCATCCAAGGCCAGGCAGAGACACACACACACACACACACACACACACACACACACACACACACACACACACACACACACACACACACACACACACACACACTCACTCACTCAGACTTTCTTACCGCCTCTGCGGCTCTGAGTCGTGTTCTTTGACACATACAGGGTACTATGATTAAAACATGTTCCCCCACACTAGACTGGTGAGTTTGATAGCGATATGTCAGGGTTAGGGGTGTGTCCTGGACGAGCCCCCGAATGTTCTGAGTATGACTGAGTCGCTGAAGTCGTTGAGCGTTTCATGGCTAGGAAAATCTTTATTCATCACCACAAACAGACATTATATTGGAAACCCCCTCGGCAGAGTCCCCTAAACATAAACTTCATCAAGAGTTTATGCTCTTGAGGAGACTGATAAGAGTCGGTGTTTCAATACAGTTTCACAAGCTACTATGACATAATTTACTTCCATATTCTATGTCTGACAAATGGTGCATATGTACAGTGGAAGCACCTTTAGCTGATAAGACACCTCGGAAGGTTCAGTCACCATTGTTGGGACAAACTAACTCCCACAAATGGTCTAAATATAAATTCATCAGTTTATCCTGAATCTGTCACAGCGAGAATTGCACCTGCTTGACGTAATTGGTTTGTAAGTAAATTAAAAATCTTTACTTTTAAATCAGTGGAAATCTGTCTCTGTTGAGTCGCTAAATGATATTAAAAGACTCAGGCATGTGCAATCTCAACATCTGATTCCGAGAGATCGTCTGTAGCACAGGAGGACAAACCACAGGACAGAGGAAATGTCTGCAATGTTGGACAGGTACTTGAGTGTGGGGAAAATATTGTACGTGTTCATTGCGGTCATTGGAGTTCCTGGTGAGTGAGCAGAGCAATTCTTGTTTGCTATTTCTGTCAAGGCTCTGGAGCAGGGATCCAATCGCAGACCCAGTACAGCGCACACAGTGATATATACTGAGTAACAAATCCCGAGATGCAAACAAAGTCAGCGTCAAAGTTCAGGTGAAGATCAAAACATCCAGAGAAATCCAAACACCAGAATCGGGAAACAGGCAGAGTCGATATTCAGACGGACAGGGTACAGATACGAATGCTGGAAACGCTCAGGAAAATTCACTGGCACAATCTGCCGACAAACCGGTGAAAGCACCGGACTGAAATACTCTGAGCAATAAACAGAGCGGCAGGTGATAGGTGGAGCACAATGAGACACAGGTGGCAGCAATACAGGTAATAATGAGAAACAGATGAGAGACGGAGTACTCAGTAACACAGGGGCCCGAGTAGAGCAGGAGCGGGGACAGGAGCACATGGCAATGCAAAACCACAGACTGACAGCTGGAGGAAACACACAAAAAGACAGAGTTCAACTGGAGGTACTGACAATACCCACGCCCCCGCCACACACACACTACGGACGCCTCCTGGCGTCACGGCAGGTAGAGCTGGGTGCTGACGATGGAAGTCCCTGATGAGAGAGTCCTCCAGATTGTAACGAGCGGGGACCCAGCACCGCTACTCCGGTCCGTAGCGCTCCCAGTCCAGAAGGTACTGGACTCCACACTTTCGGCGACGAACATCCACCATGAACACCTCTGACCCATCGATGAGCCGTGAGGGAGGGGGACAGGACATATACGCTTCATGATAAGCTTCATGCGGGACACATGGAAGTTGAGATGAATGCGGCGGAGAGTGGAGGGGAGCTTGAGAGATACGGCAGCAGGGCTGAAGACTTCAGCAATGGGAAAGGGGCCGATGAAGCGGGGGGCGCGAGTTTGTGGGAATCCACCTTGCAGGGTAGGCCTCGGGCTGAAAGCCACACACGCTTTCCTGGCGGTAATGTGGGGCCTTGGAGCGATGGCCGTCAGCTTGTCGCTTGATCCTAGCAGAGGCACGGAGAAAGACGTTGAGGTCAAAGTCAAGGGATTAAGCTGCAACCTTTTAAAACTCTGGCTCAGCCACATCCGGAGTATTTCATTATTACAATCCAGCAACAATGAATATATGATTGAGATAGGATTTTTTTTATAACAAATAAAGCATTTATTAACTCAATTCGAGTTAGAAGGACTAATAATATTATTCTACAGCAGATATTTAATTTCTTTCTCAGACAGTTGACATTTTCCATGTTCATCCTATATGGATGTTGTTTATTGGGTTTAGCATCTCCAACATGTGCACCATGCGCAGCTACTGTGGTTCTTCTAGGAACGTCCGGAGACAAATCTCTATACTTAAAAATTAATTGCTTCATCTGCTGCTTCTGCTCTGGCCGTAAATGAGCTAATTTCTCATCAATATTTTCCAGAATGGTTGAGTTTGATAATCTTACAGAAACAATGTTGGGTTTACAAAGCGTTTCAGGTGAATCATCCATTACGCTCCTAGTGAGATCAGACTTATTATTATTACGATCTGACGTTTTTATCACGTAATCCACATCACTGATTTTAGACACAATTTAATAAGGACCATGAAAGTTAGCTTGTAAGGGATTCGTTTGCACCGGGAAAAGAACCAGCACCTTATCTCTAGGCTTAAACGTCCTCATCCTAGCTTCTTTATCGTATAAGGTTTTCATTTTCTCCTGAGCCGATTCTAGATATTCCCTAGCTAAGGTACAAACTTTATTAATCCATTTTTCTCTTATTAAGGCCAAAGGGCCTCTAACTCTATGCCCAAATACAAGTTCAAATGGACTGAAACCTAATGAATCCTGTACCGACTCCCTTACTGCAAATAGAAGAAACTATATAGCCTCATCCCAATCATTTTCATTTTCCACAAAATACGTCCTAATCATAGTCTTGAGGGTAGCATGAAACCTCCCCAAGGCACCTTGCAATTCTGGATGAGTTGCAGACGAAGCAATCTGCTTAGCTCCCAATTTATAAACTATCTGTTGAAACAATTCGGACATAGAATTACTGCCTTGATCAGATTGTATTTCCTTAGGCAACCCAAAATAAGTAAAGAATTTTATAAGAGCCTTTGTTACAGTTTTAGTTGTTATATTCCTAAGTGGTACTGCCTCTGGAAATCTAGACACAGTGCACATGATAGTCAGCAAATACTGATGGCCAGTTTTTGTTTTTGGTAATGTTCCTACACAAATTATAACAGTTTTGGAAAACGGTTCAGCAAATGCGGGAATAGGTTGCAGTGTGGCTGCTGGAGTAAATTAATTAGGTTTACCAACAATTTGGCAAGTATGACACGTTCTGCAAAACATCTTCACATCTTTTCTCAAACCAGGCTGGTAAGAATGTTTTAAAATCTTGTCCACAGTTTTCCTTACCCCTTTAGGTCCACACCAGTGATAAAGTTAAAATCTCATTTCGATAAACATTAGCACCAACTGCCTGGTGAACAATGTTACATTCATCACTTGCAGGAACTGTAGGCGGTCTGCACTTCCTCATCAGTACTCTTATCTCAAAATAATCTCTTACTGGCACCCTATCAATTTCACTATCCGGAAGAGTTTGTTCTTTTAACTTGATAATCTCAGGGTCTCTACTCTGCTCTGCTATCAGCTGCTTCCGAGACAGAGACAAACCTTCATTGTCAGACTTACTCCAAGAATCTTGTTCGAACAATGAAGGTAAGAAAGTTTCTGACACATCCTCGAAACTCGAGTCCCGAGTTGTACAGTCATGGATAACAACCCCATTCTGCACATAATCTTTTTAGCCATAGCTCGAGTTACAACACAGGAGGTTCAATGAGGTTATCAAGACCCAGCTGAGGAAGCTCCACATGAAACTGGATGGATGGGAGAGATTATCACAGGGTTGAAAACGCTGGAGACGGACTGTCTATGCGGAGACTGCACCGCTCGAAGAAAATCTCCACCGTGCCGCTGAGACTGAGTGGCTTCAACATAAGGAGAGACGGGGAAAGGCCCCAACCAGCCACATCCACCAGCACCTCAATAGCCTACACCTGGCAACACTGCAACAGGACTTGTGGAGCACGGATCGGCCGCTTCAGTCATTTCAAGACACACAAGTGACCAGATCAACCAGCAGCAGAAGAATCACACCCGACTACGAGTGATCGCTGATGATGATGATGATAATCACAAGAATCTACGATACAACGATGAAATGGCATACCCGCCAAACTCACTAATGTTTGACAGCTTCAGTTTCCATCATCTGTCAAAGTGCAATTGGAGTCGCGTGTTATCTGCAGAGCGGCCGACGGAATGCAAACATATACACCATTCCATTCTCCAGCTCTCTCTGAAGTTTGTCTATATCGGTCCGTATTGTTACTCCACATGTTCGTCATTTTCAATATCAATGCGAAGAGTTATAACCATATAACCATATAACAATCACAGCACGGAAACAGGCCATTCCGGCCCTCCTAGTCCGTGCCGAACTCTTAATCTCACCTAGTCCCACCTACCCGCACTCAGCCCATAACCCTCCACTCCTTTCCTGTCCATATACCTATCCAATTTTACCTTAAATGACACAACTGAACTGGCCTCTACTACTTCTACAGGAAGCTCATTCCACACAGCTATCACTCTCTGAGTAAAGAAATACCCCCTCGTGTTTCCCTTAAACTTTTGCCCCCAAACTCTCAAATCATGTCCTCTCGTTTGAATCTCCCCTACTCTCAATGGAAACAGCCTATTCACGTCAACTCTATCTATCCCTCTCAACATTTTAAATACCTCGATCAAATCCCCCCTCAACCTTCTACGCTCCAATGAATAGAGACCTAACTTGTTCAACCTTTCTCTGTAACTTAAGTGCTGAAACCCAGGTAACTTCCTAGTAAATCGTCTCTGCACTCTCTCTAATTTATTGATATCTTTCCTATAATTCGGTGACCAGAACTGTACACAATATTCCAAATTTGGCCTTACCAATGCCTTGTACAATTTTAACATTACATCCCAACTTCTGTACTCAATGCACTGATTTATAAAGGCCAGCGTTCCAAAAGCCTTCTTCACCAGCCTATCTACATGAGACTCCACCTTCAGGGAACTATGCACTGTTATTCCTAGATCTCTCTGTTCCACTGCATTCCTCAATGCCCTACCATTTACCCTGTATGTTCTATTTGGATTATTCCTGCCAAAATGTAGAACCTCACACTTCTCAGCATTAAACTCCATCTGCCAACGTTCAGCCCATTCTTCTAACCGGCATAAATCTCCCTGCAAGCTTTGAAAACCCACCTCATTATCCACAACACCTCCTACCTTAGTATCATCAGCATACTTACTAATCCAATTTACCACCCCATCATCCAGATCATTTATGTATATTACAAACAACATTGGGCCCAAAACAGATCCCTGAGGCACCCCGCTAGTCACCGGCGTCCATCCCGATAAACAATTATCCACCACTACTCTCTGGCATCTCCCATCTAGCCACTGTTGAATCCATTTTATTACTCCAGCATTAATACCTAACGACTGGACCTTCTTAACTAACCTTCCATGTGGAACTTTGTCAAAGGCCTTGCTGAAGTCCATATAGACTACATCCACTGCCTTACCCTCGTCAACATTCCTCGTAACTACTTCAAAAAATTCAATAAGGTTTGTCAAACATGACCTTCCACGCACAAATCCATGCTGGCTACTCCTAATCAGATCCTGTCTATCCAGATAATTATAAATACTATCTCTAAGAATACTTTCCATTAATTTACCCACCACTGATGTCAAACTGACAGGTCTATAATTGCCAGGCTTACTTCTAGAACCCTTTTTAAACAATGGAACCACATGAGCAATACGCCAATCCTCCGGCACAATCCCTGTTTCTAATGACATCTGAAAGATCTCCGTCAGAGCTCCTGCTATCTCTACACCAACTTCCCTCAAGGTCCTGGGGAATATCCGGTCAGGACCCGGAGATTTATCCACTTTTAAATTTCTTAAAAGCGCCAGTACTTCCACCTCTTTAATTGTCATAGGTTCCATAACTTCCTTACTTGTTTCCCACACCTTACACCATTCAATATCCTTCTCCTTAGTGAATACCGAAGAGAAGAATTCGTTCAAAATCTCTCCCATCTCCCTCGGCTCCACACATAGCTGACCACCCTGTTTCTCTAAGGGATCAATTTTATCCCTCACTATCCTCTTGCTTTTAATATAACTGTAGAAGCCTTTCGGATTTACTTCCACCTTATTTGCCAAACCAAACTCGTAACTTCTTTTAGCTTGTCTAATCTCTTTCTTAAGTTTCCTTTTACATTCTTTATATTCCTCGAGCAATTCCTTTACTCCATGCTGCCTATATCTATTGTAGACATCCCTCTTTTTTCGAACCAAGTTTCTAATATCCCTTGAAAACCATGGTGCTTTCAAACCTTTAACCTTTCCTTTCAACTGAACAGGAACATAAAGATTTTGTACCCTCATAATTTCACCCTTAAATGACCTCCATTTCTCTATTACATCCTTCCCATAAAACAACTTGACCCAATCCACTCTCTCTAAATCCCTGCGCATCTCCTCAAAGTTAGCCTTTCTCCAATCAAAAATCTCAACTCTAGGTCCAGTCCTGTCCTTCTCCATAATTATATTGAAGCTAATGCTATTGTGATCACTGGACCTGAAGTGCTTCCCAACACATACATCTGTCAGCTGACCTATCGCATTCCCTAACAGGAGATCCAACACTGCCCCATCTCTAGTCGGTACTTCTATGTATTGTTGCAAAAAACTATCCTGCACACTTTTCACAAACTCTAAACCATCCAGCCCTTTTACAGAATGAGCTTCCCAATATATGTGTGGAAAATTAAAATCTCCCACAATCACCACCTTGTGTTTACTACAAATATCTGCTATCTCCTTACACATTTGCTCTTCCAACTCACGCTCCCCATTAGGTGGCCTATATTACACTCCTATCAGTGTTACTATACCTTTCCCATTCCTCAATTCCATCCAAATAATCTCCCTAGAGGAGCTCTGTAATCTATCCTTCCAAAGCACCGCCATAAGATTTTCTCGGACAAGCAATGCAACACCTCCTCTGGCCCCTCCTACTCTATCACACCTGAAGCAACTAAATCCAGGAATATTTAGTTGCCAATCACACCCTTCCTGCAACCATGTTTCACTAATAGCTACAACATCATAATTCCAGGTATCAATCCACACTTTAAGCTCATCCACCTTTCTTACAATGCTCCTAGCATTAAAATAGATACATTTAAGATACTCTCCACCTCCTCCTCTCTTTTCATCCCTAGCAATGCATTCAAATTTATTATCCTTTTCTTTCTTCTCCCCTACAACTTCGGGCTGAGCGCATCCCTTCTCCATCACCTGCCTTTCCTCCCTCACACACTGTCTACTTACTTGCTCTACTGGTGAACTAACCTCCTCTCCCATAGTTTCCTCAAATTGATTTCCGCCCCCCCCCATCTTACTAGTTTAAAGTCTGCCCTGTAGCCCTAGCAAATCTCCCCGCTAGGATATTGGTCCCCCCAGGATTCAAGTGTAACCCGTCCTTCTTGAACAGGTCACGCCTGCCCCAGAAGAGGTCCCAATGATCCAGAAACTTGAATGCCTGCCCCCTGCTCCAATCCCTCAGCCACGCATTCATCCTCCACCTAATTCCATTCCTACTCTCACTGTCGCGTGGCACAGGCAGTAATCCCGAGATTACTACCTTTGCGGTCCTTCTTCTTAACTGCCTTCCTAACTCCCTATACTCTCGTTTCAGGACCTCTTCCCCTTCCTACCTATGTCATTGGTACCTAAATGTACCACGACCTCTGGCTCCTCACCCTCCCACTTCAGGATATCTTGGACGCGATCAGAAACGTCCCGGACCCTGGCACCAGGGAGGCAAATTACCATCCGGGACTCCCGATCACCTCCACAGAACCGCCTGTCTGAACCCCTGACTATCGAGTCCCCTATTACTATGGTCCTCTTTCTTCTATCCCGACCCTTCTGAGCTACAGGGCCGTCCTCTGTGCCGGAGGCCCGGCCACTGTCACTTCCTCCAGGTAGGCTGTCCCCCCCCCCCCCAACAGTACTCAAACATGAGTACTTATTGTCAAGGGGTACAGCCACTGGGGTACTCTCTAGTACCTGCCCCTTCCCCTTCCTGACCGTGACCCACCTATCTGCCTCCCATGGCCCCGGAGTGACCACCTGCCTGTAACTCCTCTCTATCACCTCCTCACTCTCCCTGACCAGGCGAAGGTCATTGAGCTGCAGCTCCAGTTCCCTAATTCGGTCCCTCAGGAGCTGCAGTTCGGCGCACCTGGCGCAGATGTGGACGTCCGGGAGGCTCGGAGACTCCAGGACCTCCCACATCTGACACCGAGAAAAACAAGCTGCCCTCACACTCATACTTCCCGAATAACTGAAAATAACAAGGAGAACTAAAAGATAAGCCTACTGTGCCCTCTTCCGCCTAAGCCCTCTGAGCCCAAGCCCTACACTCTGCTCCCGGCTCACTCCGCTGCCCGCAAACGAAGCTGCCCGCTGCTTAAGGCTGCGTTCTTTTTATATCTTCCCTCCTTCCCAGGCCTCCTTCACGGGCCTGCGCAGTCCCGCCTCTCAGAACTCCGATCTGAGAAGCAATTTGAAAATGGCCGCCGCCGCACTTCTTCTCAAAGCCTCGCTGTCCTCTTCCAAAAGAGAACTACCTCGCTCCTTCTCTCCTTTTTTATATCTTCCCTCCTTCCCAGGCCTCCTTCACGCGCCTGCGCAGTCCCGCCTCTCAGAACTCCGATCTGAGAAGCAATTTGAAAATGGCCGCCGCCGCACTTCTTCTCAAAGCCTCGCTGTCCTCTTCCAAAAGAGTTCTCGGGTATATGCCAGATTATAGATGGCACTAACTAGGACAGATTAAATTGTTTGATAGCTCGAGCAATAAAATCACTATAACAACTGTGGCTGTTTTGTTCGTGCAGTGTCGTTCCCGCAGCCGTTCTCAACAAACTATGATCGAGCTATCGAAAGAGAAACCCAGTGTCAGCAAAACCCAACAGTCTCCAATTACAAACGTTGGTACGAGTGTCTGACGCAAATCTGAGTATATTAACGTGATTGATGACGTAATTAGCCTGTCACACAACAGCAACAAATACAACTAACATGACATCTACTTTTGCCGTTCCACTCGTAAGGGTGAAGAATTTCAAGTCCACGTGTTCCGCCAGGAATGAACACAATCGTCGTTAAATTAACCACAAGAAAACTATTGTTGCCAAAACTAAACGGCTTTATTTCAGAATTGCACTGCACTGTACGGAATAGTTCCAATTCCTCTGTTTCCGTAAATGGCCGGTTTTAGAAAATTAGCGTTGGAAATATTGATAATGGTAGCCCAGGGTTACTGTTCCTCTCAGTAGAAATTTGTTTGGAAAATACGTAGATTCACAGTTTTAAACTTGTTATTTCGGAAAGGACGCCAGAGGGGAAAGCTTCATTAACGCTGTTGTTGTGGTGAAGGTGAGTTTACTTACATACTTGTGCCCTGTGCTCCTAACGGCGGCATTGGGCAGTGATGTCCTCCCGTCTTCACCGTCCTCTGAGATCGATGGTATGATTGGAGTTCCTCAAAGCTCCTATACTCCATTATCTGCACTGTACAGTGGATTGGCCTAGACAGCTTCACCAGAGCCCCTTTGGCCGGACTTACCCGTTTCTACCTCTCCCGACGGGATCGCAGGCTTGGCGTTTCACAGCCAAGAGACACTTGGACAGAAATAAAACACGAGTTCTCATTTGTTGATATGTGATGGAAAGATCAGCTTGTCTAAAGTCAACTAGAAAGTTCACCGAAAGAGCTGCCAAGCTGTTGTGAAGTCTCAGGGTTTTGTTATCGTTCAGATTCTGACATAAAGCACTAAATCCCGGTTATCCTTCTTTCATTGGACAACAAATACAATGTATCATGTACGGTGTGTAGGCAAGGGATGTTCCATATATAATGTTTATATAGGACAGATTCTGGAATAAAATAACGTGGGACTTTAGAGAACAGAAGCTGTTCCGACATGATTTATTGAAGATATAATGAAGGCATGGGACTTTACACTCATGCACTGACACACAGCGACAGCGCGAGTACAAGTTATTGTCACTTCAGGCCGCTTTGCTTCAGGAATCATCAGTGCGTTTGCTTTAAATACGAAGTGTCTTAAATCCAGTAGGGAAAACACGGCAACTGGCCTTACCTATGGATGCACATCTGCTTTTAGCCGTCACTTGCCGTCAGACAATAACAATTGTAATGGTTTCTGGGTTTGCAACAACAACAAAAACAGGAAATATTCAGACAACAACGGGTGAATATAATACAGCTGCGAGGAATGGCGCAAAGGGTGCTGGGAGATTCAGGTATTACTCTGTCCATCAGTTTCAATAGTCACATGATCACAGACCACCCCCCCCCCCCCATATCACTGTAGATGCGATGTAACATAACTTCTGTCATCGTTTCCTAAGCCATTTCTCATCCACACTGACCGGTGTCGTGGCACCAGACCAATCTAAAAACAGGGAAGCGTGAACAGTCGCCTTCCAGGAAAAAGACTATCCAATTTAACAACTAAAACAATTGCCTTTCCATAACTTAGAGATCTTAATATACTGCGCCTACTGAACGGCACTTGAGGGTGATGGCGCACGTTGTAAGCATATTGAGACATAGAATTGTTTAATTTGAAAGTTGTCAACACTGTGTCCGAAAGAGTGTAGATCATGTGGGGCAATATTCGTCGTGCAGGTCGATGGGAGTCGGCAGTTGATATGGTTTCGCCATGGACTAGATGGGCCGAAGGTCCTGCTTCTTGGCTGTACTTTTTTATGAGTCTATGACTCTGTTCCCGTTTTGGCGTGTAAGTGATGGAAATTAAAGATGTGTAAATATGTGATCTGAGGAGTGATTTGCATTGTACGATGACACAACTGGTATCAATTATTGACCTTGAAAAGTCTGTTCAGTGGACTGTCTCTAATGTCTTTGATGGAAATCTAAATGATTACAACTTGTACTAAGTGGAAGAAGTTATTCAGGTAGATCTCTGAAATTGAGTTGACAACAGGATGGGAGCGGATTTTCCAGTTACATCTTTTCTCTGATGCTGGGTAATCAGTAGAAAGACCAACGTCGATGGAAACAGCAGTGTTTCTCCCGCTCCAGAAAGGAAATATTAATAAGCGTTTCCATCGGATTTCTAAATGGACATTGAATCAGTATTTCCTGCTTTTTACTGCATCTTTAATGTAATTCATTCCTTTATATATTTATATTTCTTGCAATTTATGGTTTTAGTATTATTCATTGGAAGGATTGCCGCCGGTAAGCGATATATTTCACGATATATGCCAGTGATAGTAAACTTGATTCAGATTCTGATTCCGAATCTGAGGTACTAACATTCGCCCACCAGGGTTCATGAAGATGTGACCGATACAGAAAATTATTTGGTCTACCGGGAAAAGTTACAATTGGATTTGAGTTTTACTCACTGAGCCGACCATATAATGTCACTGGATGTTTGACACCATTCCTCAGCACCAGCGTTGATTTCCTGTTTCACCGTGTAGATTGATTGGAGTGTGGGGACATCTAGTGGACGGAACAGAAAATGTAACGCTGGTGGTAGAGCTCCGTCAAGACGCAGTATGACTGCATCTTGACGCTGACATTTTCATGATCTTTCTCCTTTACTGTTGTATAGTTCAACTCCCGTGCCGGGTGAAGCAATGGTCGAGTCCTGTTCCAAGATCACCGCAATTTGCGAAATTTTAAATTCAGAATATTAGTAGACATAATATATTCGATTGAACGCTTCTGTACAGTTCGCGTTTTAATGACGGTGAAAAGTAACACAAAAAGAAAGTCTACAGCTGCATTTCTGATACAAACTCCTCTCAGTAGCCTTTGACAACATTACCGGCGAAGGGTTGGGAAAAATTGTTTTGCACGCCACAGCTGCCTTTCTGATACCATCCCCTCTCAGTCTGAGGGGATGCTACACATCTCCATTGATGGGACCGACTGGGGCGTCGTGCAGTTTTAACTTCCCATTTAGGAAGGGACCGTCTGCTTTTTGAATGAAAAGGCAGTAGTCACATATTTTGCACAGTTACAATCGAAATTGTAGGTAACCGAGCTCACTTTATCGGACACCAGTTTTCCAGGTTTTGGGAATATTTATCCAGTTGTCACACAAATCCCTGGAATGATCTATAGTCCAGTTAGTTAGAATAGAATTCTACCAGTGTAAGGAAAATCGTTGGCCCATATTCTGGCATCGATGCAAATTGATGTAAATTCTGAAGACAATTTCTGTCGGTGTAGCGATCACATCTCTGATTTTTGTTGTTTCTTGCGCCGCACAATTGAATTAATTTTTCTGACTTCAATGGAAGCCGCAAACTACTAACATTCGCTCACCTGGCTGCAGGAAATTTTACCAGACATATAAGTGACATGGAAGTGCTTTTGAACTTCCTTCAAAGCTTACAACTCGATTTTGTTTCATCTACAGAGCCGAACACATACCGCAACCAGATGTTTGACTCCACATTTCAGCTCCTGCCTGAATTTCCTCTGTGACAGAGTGTAGATACACGTGTTGGTGCAGGTGGAGAGAAACTGCAACATGAACCCAAACTGTTGCAGGATAAACTTCGGGCTGTTCAAATATCTGTCAGTGTAAAAGTAATTCTCAATTTGCCAGTTCATAATATATGCAATGTGGGGAATCCACAACAATATGAAATTGGCTGACAGAGCGAACAACAAAATTATTGACTTTCTCCGGTTCTCCACTTCTGGATCACTCTTTTTCTCTCTGCTGTTCCTGAGCCCCCGGCGAACTCTGTTTGCCGCGATAATATGAGTGACTGTTAAAGCATTAAAAAGTAGAATCAAACCGATCGGCAATAAAGGTGTATTGATAATGTTAAACAACTCGAATGCTTTCCATGCTGGTAAAGTTAGGTATTCCATTGTCAAAATGCACCGCCAGGGTATGTTGTCAATGATAAGGTAAGGTTCTACCACAAAGTAGAATGGAACACTTTTCGCACAACATCCTAAACACAAAATGGCTATCACAATAGTCGCTGTCCTCTCGGTGCAGTATCGTTCCCGCAGCTTTTGACTGCAGATTGCAATACAGCGATCGAACGTGAAAGCCACCGTGAACCAAACAGAGCAGCCCACGCTTGCGAGCCTCAGGACAAGCGTCATGGCGCAAACCGGTGTAATGTGCAATGGAAGGGCATAAACATAAATATTATTGAGCTGATCGATTATAACAGAAATAATAACACCCAGTAAGTCAGCTGCTGCCATTCCCACCAGGTAACGGGAGATGCATTTAGAGAGTCCGCAGTTTCTCAGAGACAGGATCACAATCGCCATTAAATTAACTGCAAGGAAGCAAAGAAAAGGTTAGGTTGATTATATTGACAAAACTAGCCTGACATTAGAACGGATTAACAATTCCAGAGAAAGATGGAAGAATAAAATAAACTATATACTTAAACCTGAACAGTTTTAAAACACTCATCAGATGCGGCACCGTCTGTAACAAATGCTACAAGAACAGAACACACACATACAGTAGCAGCCAATTCCAGTTACTTACCAAGGATACCAATCGCTGCTAGCACAGGATAGTAAACGCACGAGATGTAGAAAATTGCTGGATATCCCATTTTCTGTGTGAACCGGTGATCAGTTCAAAATAGTCTAACTGCTGATATCTACTGCTGATTGCTTTGCAAGCTCTTATACAGGAGAGGAATGTGCCCCCTGACAATTAATCATGCGTCGTGTTTAGCTACATTAGTGACAGCTAGCTAAACAAACAGTCCAGGATTGTTTTCATTTATATTAGTTGCGTCATCGTGCAATTAAAATCTCTCCCTCGAAGGAATCACAAAAATAACAATTATTTTACTGTCAAATAATCATCAATTATAACAATTGGCGAAGCACGTTAAGATTTTGAGGTTAAGGAAGGGGATTTAGTTTGACTGTTCAATTCAATCATCTATTCCCGGAAGGGGAATGTTCACACCTCCTTCTTGCTTTCAGATTGGTTTGGTGAAACAATAGTTGTCAATCTGGATGAGAACTAACTTACTAAATGATTAGATCTTAAGGCACAAACTAACGGAGATGGGAGTAGACTCTCACATGGTGGATTGGATAGTGGACTACTTGACAGATAGACCTCAGTATGTGCGGTTGGGAGGCTGTAGGTCTGACACGGTGGTCAGCAGCACAGGAGCGCCGCAGGGAACCGTACTCTCTCCGGTCCTGTTCACCCTGTACACATCAGACTTCCAATATAACTTGGAGTCCTGCCATGTGCAGAAGTTCGCTGATGACACGGCCATAGTGGGGTGTGTCAGGAATGGACAGGAGGAGGAGTATAGGAAACTGATACAGAACTTTGTGATATGGTGCAACTCAAACTACCTGCGTCTCAATATCACAAAGACCAAGGAGATGGTGGTGGACTTTAGGAGATCTAGGCCTCATATGGAGCCAGTGATCATTAATGGAGAATGTGTGGAGCAGGTTAAGACCTACAAGTATCTGGGAGTACAGTTAGACCAGAAGCTAGACTGGACTGCCAACACAGATGCATTGTGCAGGAAGGCACAGAGTCGACTGTACTTCCTTAGAAGGTTGGCGTCATTCAATGTCTGTAGTGAGATGCTGAAGATATTCTATAGGTCAGTTGTGGAGAGCGCCCTCTTCTTTGTGGTGGCGTGTTGGGGAGAAAGGATTAAGAAGAGGGACGCCTCACGTCTTAATAAGCTGGTAAGGAAGGCGGGCTCTGTCGTGGGCAAAGTACTGGAGAGTTTAACATCGGTAGCTGAACGAAGGGCGCTGAGTAGGCTACGGTCAATTATGGAAAACCCTGAACATCCTCTACATAGCACCATCCAGAGACAGAGAAGCAGTTTCAGCGACAGGTTACTATCGATGCAATGCTCCTCAGACAGGATGAAGAGGTCAATACTCCCCAATGCCATTAGGCTTTACAATTCAATCGCCAGGAGTTAAGAACTTTTTTTTTAAAGCTATTATTAATGCTTTTTGAGTTAGTGATTTAGATGCATATCATATTTTTACTGAGTTAAGTATTGTATGTAATTAATTTTTGCTACAACAAGTGTATGGGACATTGGAAAAAAGGTTGAATTTCCCCATGGGGATGAATAAAGTATCTATCTATCTATCTATCTATCTAGTTGCGTATCTTTAAGGTCATCTTAACATCTAACCTGATATGGGAGTAGCGGGGTCATCTATCATTTATGAAATAAGTCTGTTTCATGAAACTACCTTTAAACATGGAGTGATTGAATATCATTTTTTTTTTGCACACAACTGCATTGTAACATACATTCATTTCTCCACTGCTATTTTGTGCCAATTCTTGTAGGTGTGATATTTTCATACACTGTTCACTGCAGTCTGTTTTTTTTTAAAACTTGCAAATTGTACACAGCTCGAGGTGTCTCTTGTGGGAAGGCAAATAGCATCTCAGACTGTGCTTTATGCATAGGTGACGCGGGCTCCATATTTAAACACATTGCATTTAAGTCTAATGTTTTAATATCCGCCACAGCAATACGACTGAAATGACAATAACTTATACTCGCGCTGTGCCTGTGTGTATGGAAGTCGAATTCTTTCATTATCTATCCAATAAATCATGCCGGGACGGTTTTGTTGTTTCCATTCCCACGCCTTGATTATATCTAAATGAAACACTGTACGGCCAATCATGCTGTGTAATGAAAGAACGATTACCGTAGATAATGTATATGTCGCAGCTTGCATCGTTCGAACAATCTGGGGCTGTATAACATCAAAGACAACTCTACAAGTTTTTTCTTGGCGAACTCTGCTTTTGACTTCGGACAAGCAGGTCTTTCCATCGCAAATGAGAATTCGTGACCAAACCTCACTTCAATTTCGTTGTTGGTAATGAAGTATTCCCCTCTCGGGTTCTTTCACAAGTTTCAATATTCAGACCAAAAGAAATAGGATTTAGGGGCAGGTTTTGGCCATTTGTCCCATCGCGTCTTCTCCGCTATTTCAGCAAGGCTGATCCAATTTTCCTCTCAGCGCCAACCTCCTGCCCTGAGCAATCAGACTGAGCTTCTCATATACCAAACGAATTGACTTCAACAACTGCATGAGGCAAAGAAGCCCACAGATTTGGCCAAAGAAATACATTTTCACCTCCGTTCAAAAGGACGCCCTTCTATCCTGAGGCTGTGCTATCTGGACTTAGACTGTCCCACCACAGGGGACTTCCTATTGAACGTCTCACACCTTGGTTATATCCACATGAAACACCGTACGGCCGGTCATGTTCACCACAGAGCAGCATGAGTACATGGGAAATAGCAGCAGGAGTAGGATTCCTGGCCGTCCGAGCCTGATTCGTCATTCAATAAGATCGTCACTGATCTGACCCTGTATTCATGTCCAACTACCTGCCCTTCCACCATAACCCTTAACTCCCCTACTCCGCAAAAATCTATCCGACCTACTCTTAACTCTATTTACTGAGGTAGCCTCCACTGAGGTAACCTCCACTCCACTCTATCCCGTTCATAATTTTATATGTTTCTATACAATTTCCCCTCATCGTTCTGAATTCCAGAGACTGAATCTCTCCTCATAGTTTAACCCCCTCGTGTCTGGAATCAAACTGGTGAAACTCCTCCGCCAGTATATCTTTCCTCAAGTAAGGAGACGAGAACTTCACACAGTGCTCCAGGTGCGGCCTCACCAGTACCCTGTACAGTTGCAGCATAACCTCTCTGTTCTTTAATTCAATCTCTCTAGCAATGAAGGACAACAATCCATTTGTCTTCTCGATTGCTTTTTGCAGCTGCAAGCTAACATTTTGTGATTCATGCACAAGCACTCACAAGTTCTCCTCCACAGCGGCATGCTGAAATCCTTTACCATTTAAACAATAGACTGAACTTCCTCTTTTCTTTCTAAAGTTGGCGACCTGATATTTACTGCCCTTGGTCTCCATCTGCCAGACCCTTGCCCACTCAATTAACCCATCTATATCGCTTTTCAGACTCTCCGTATCCTCTGCACAACTTG
Source organism: Hemitrygon akajei (assembly GCF_048418815.1). NCBI lineage: Eukaryota > Metazoa > Chordata > Chondrichthyes > Myliobatiformes > Dasyatidae > Hemitrygon > Hemitrygon akajei. The sequence goes on from NW_027331923.1 coordinate 4,623,566, forward strand.
CTTTCCCACTCCATTTAGTGTCATCAGCAACCTTAGATACACTACACTCAGTCCCCTCTTCCAGACCGTTCATGTATATCGTGAACAGTTGTGGCCTCAGCTCCGACCTCGGGGCAAACCGCTCACTGCTGATTGACAACCACAGTAACAACCATGTATCCCAATCCTCTATCCATGCTAATAAGTCACCCCCAACTCTATGCATCCATGTCTTACGGAAACAAGTTGTTTATGTGACGCATTATCGAACGCCTTCTGAAAGTAAAAGTAAATAGCACTTGTCTGTTCCCCTGTGAACACTCCGCTCGCTGTAGCCTCAAATAACTCTTGTAACTTTGTCAAACAGGGCTTGCTTAAGCCGGATCCCGGCAGCATCTGCATGATGGATCCATTTGTTTCGAGACGCTTTGCTATTTCTTCTTTACCGATAGCTTCATGCATTTTCCCATTACAGATGTTAAACTAATTGGCCTATAGTTACCTACCCATTGTCTACAGCTTTTCTTCAAAGATGACTTGACATTTAATTACTTCCAATCCGCCGGGATCTGCCGAAAGACCAGAGAATTTTCGTAAGTTATCACGAATGAAAGATGGACCTGCAATTCTACGCATTTCCTAAATATTTCAGGCCCAAATGGGAAGTTTAGCAATTATCAATTCTGGAACGCTTGGATTCTAAACTAACCACTGACAACATGAAATCAGAGGAACTGGAACCATTCTGAATTATACAGCCATTTGTTCAAGTCAATTTGTTAAGCTTTGTCTCTGCTGGAATAACTTTTCATTTCTTAGTGTCTAACTTAACTGCAATTATCTCGGGGAACATGAGGTATTTCGAAATGCATCACCCGGACCAGGTGGAAATGTCTTTGATGCGATTATTTAGGCATATTCGATCTTTTCTTTCCCTTCTTTTTAAATCTTTTTATTAATTTTTAAGCAAACATAAATGAAACATGAATACAGAGAGTTTGAGACCTCCCAAACTCATGGTATTTATGAACAAAAGAAGTTTAAAAAAACCCAAAAATAAGAAAAAAAATAACTAACCAACATGGGCCATAGCATTATGTCAAATATATAATAACTCCGAACCTCCATCCAGATAATTAAGGATAATAAAAGTGAGTTTTAGGAAAAGACAATTTAACTCATATGAAAATGTTGAATAAATGGTCTCCAAGTTTCTTCAAATTTAACTGAAGGATCAAAGACAACACTTCTAATTTTCTTCTAAGCTCAAACAAGAGATAGTTTGAGAAAACCAATGAAATATAGTTGGAGGATTAATTTCTTTCCAATTCAATAAAATAGATATTCCAGCCATTAATGTAACAAATGCAATCATCCGTCGAGATGAGGGGGATAAACGACTATTATCCGCCATTGGTAAACCGAAAATTGCAGTAATAGGATGTGGTTGGAAATTGATATTCAGAACTGTTGAAATAATACTGAAAATGTCTTTCCAGTAATTTTGCAAACAAGGGCAAGACCAAAACATATGGGTCAATGAAGCAACATCAGAATGACATCAATCACAGGTTGGATTAACATAAGAATAAAATCGAGCAAGTTTATCCTTAGACATATGAGCTCTATGTACAACCTTAAATTGTATTAGGGCATGTTTAGCACAAATAGAAGAAGAATTGACTAATTGTAAAATTTTCTCCCATTGCTCTGTGGGTATAAGACAATGAAGTTCTTTTCCCCATTCCTTCTTATTTTTTTCTGATACTTTTGGCTGTATTTTCATGATCATAACAGCTACTAAACCCTTCTGACAAGGATTCAGAGCTAAATCTTTTTCTGTAATGTCTGATGGACATAGTTTCGGAAAAGACTGCAACTCATTATTCAAAAAATTTCTAACTTGCAAATATCTAAAAAATGAGTTTTAGGTAAATTATATTTATTAGATAGCTGTTCAAAGGACATAAAGCTATCATCTAAAAACAGATCACGAAAACATGTTATACCTTTTGTTTTCCATAGAACAAAGGCTGGATCCATAAAAGAGGGCCGCAAAAGAAAGTTAGATATTGTAGGGCTTGATAAGATGAACTTATTCAAGCCAAAAAATTTACGAAATTGAAACCAAATTCGCAATGTATGTTTAACTATGGGATTAGTTATTTATTCAATTTAGATAAAGAAAAAGGAAGTGAAAATCCTAAAATTGAATACAATGAAAAGTCTTGTACAGATTTACATTCCAAATTTACCCATTGTGGGCAAGCTGCTATAGTCGATTCTTGTGTCCAAAATATTAAATATCGTATATTAACTACCCAATAGTAAAATCTCAAGTTTGGCAAAGCCAAACCGCCCCCCTTCTTAGGCTTCTTGTAAATATGTTTTGCTTAGTCTAGGATTTTTATTCTGCCACAGGTAGGAAGATATTTTGGAGTCAATGATATCAAAAAAAGACTTAGGAATAAAAATTGGTAATGTTTGAAATAAATACAAGAATTTGGGTAATACCATCATCTTAATAGCATTAATTCGACCGACCAATGACAAAGATAATGGGCACCACCTGGTAACAAGTTGCTTAATTTGGTCAATTATAGGTAAGAAATTAACTTTAAATAAATCTTTAAGTTTTTTGGTAATTTTAATACCCAATAATTAAAATAATCTGTGACAACTTTAAATGGTAAATGTTTATAAATTGGAACTTGCATATTTAATGGAAATAATTCGCTCTTAATAAAATTCAATTTATAACCAGAAAAGTTACTAAACTGAGCAAGCAAGGACGAAATAGCAGGAATAGATCTCTCAGGGTCAGATATGTATAGTAACAAATCATCAGCATATAATGATAACTTATACGTCCCTTCCCCACAAGTAATACCCAAAATATGAGGTGATTCACAAACGGCTATAGCTAAAGGTTCCAAAACAATGTCAATTAGTAAAGGACTTAAAGCATATATGTCAAACTCAAGGCCCGCGGGCCAAATTCGGCCCGCGGTGGAATTATCTTTGGCCCGCGAGATAATATCTATTTACTATTAAAGCTGGCCCCAGTAATCTAAGCGCCTATGGCGTATGATATGGCTAATGCTGAGTTTATTCAGGTACCTGGTTTTCAGGGTTTTTAGTGTTCATTCGGCAGTCTTCTTCATAAGAAACGAAATTTGTAAAGTGAAACACTTTGTAGTTATAGCAGAGACTGAGACACATGAGAGCAGGCTGAAAAAACGGTGGCAACGAAAGCTGCGTTCACACGCGTCCGACTGATCCGGCCTGCATGAAGCTGCATTTTGCTCAATCCGGCCCGTGACCTAAAATGAGTTTGACACCCCTGACTTAAAGGACAGCCTTGCATTGTACCACGGAATAACTAAAGAAAAGGAGATCTTTGATTATTGGTAAAGACCGAAGCCAAGGGTTTATAGTATATTAATTTAATCCAAGATATAAATTTCGAACTAAAATTAAAATGCTGCAACGTATTAAATAATTATGGCCATTCAACTCTATCAAATGCTTTTTCAGCATCTAAGGAAATGACACATTCTGGTATTTTGGGTGAAGGAGTATAAATAATATTAATTAATTTTCTAATGTTAAAAGATGAGTAGCGGTTTTTAATAAACCCAGTCTGATCTTCAGAAATAATTCGAGGTAATATATTTTCTAATCTAGGGGCCAAAATTTTACAAAAAATCTTGAAATCCGTAATCATCAAGGATATAGGCCGATAGGATGCACAATCAGTAGGGTCTTTATCTTTTTTAAGAATTAAAGAAATAGAGGCTTCATAAAAAGATTGTGGCAATTTACTTACATTTAACGCATCTTTAAAAAAATTACAAAGCCAAGGAGAAAGTATAGAGGAAAAGGATTTTAAAAAATCTACAGTATAACCATCCGGACCAGGAGCTTTACCGGAATTCATTGAAAAAATAGCCTTTTTTATTTCAGTTTCCGTAATAGATGTATCTAGTAATACACTATCCTCTACTGTTAATTTTGGGATATTCAATTTTCTTAAAAATTCATCTATTATAGAAGAATCCTCAACAAATTCTGATTGATATAAAGAATTATAAAAATCTTGAAAGGCTTTATTTATCTCCTTATGGTCGATCGTCAGAGTGTCATCTTGTTTACGAATCCTAGTAATCTGTCGTTTAACCGAAGCAGTTTTCAATTGATTAGCCAATAATTTGCCAGACTTATCTCCATGTACATAAAACTGGGTTCTAGATTTAATTAACTGATTTTCAGTTGAAGATGATAATAACAAACTATGCTCCAATCGAAGATCCACTCTTTCTTTATAAAGTTCTTTGCTGGGGGTCACTGAATAAATCTTATCAATTGCTTTGATTTTATCAACCAATGTTAATATTTTAGAATTAGTTCGCTTCCTAACTCCAGCAGAATATGAAATAATCTGTCCACGAATAAATGCTTTAAAAGTGTCCCATAAAATTCCACTAGAGACCTCTGCTGTAGAATTTGTTGAGAAAAACAAATCAATTTGTTTCGATCTGTTATGATTGTTTATATTTTCGCTCAGGCCATTGCACCAAGAGTTGTAAGTAGGGACAGTGCCGTTTGAGTAACAGTGGGCTTCACTTTCAATTGCTCTACCGCAGCTTGTTGACAAACGCTGCGGGAACGAAACTGCACCCGGAGAACAACCACTGTGGTTATAATGATGATGTCGTTCGTTCTGTCAGCCAATTTCAACAAACCTAGTTAGTATCTTCCATCATCTGGCAGTTATCAAACAACAGCTCGCATGTATGTTGCAAATGTTGAGTATGGGGGCCAACACGTGTATCTTTGGGCTAATGCAGACAAAGTTCAGGGAAGAGTTGAAGAATGGAATGAAGTATATGTTTGTATTCAGTCGGCTGTTGTACAGATAACGCGCGACTCCTGTCGCGCGGTGGCAGAGTGTGGGGTCAAAAGCTGTGAAACATTAGTGCATTTGGCAGGTCTGCCATTTACTCATTGATTCAGAGATCCATAGGATTATAGAGACAGAAATAAACACTTCCGCCCAATTGGTCTTTATGGTCAAGACGCCAGTCTTCGTTAATCCCATGCTTGCTTGTCAGCCATAGGCAGCAAAACTGTCTAAATGCTTGTTAACCATTTCAATTTTACATTTCTTTACCGGTTCGTTCAATACATCCAACAACTTTTGTGTGAAAATAATTTTCTTTTCAACATGTTAACTCGTAGTGTTGGCATATTTCAGAGCATCGCTATAAGCGGAGCGCACCATATTTCCTGTCTCAATACAAAGTAAATAAATTAATTCATAAAGGCATCCGCTTGGCTTTTGGGAAACATTTAGATCCGACGAAGGTTTCATCATTACTTCAGTTAGGATGGCGTCTCGCAGGTCTGCCATTTATTCATGAATCATAGATTTGTGGTTTATAAAGACTGAAATCGGCATTTTCGCCCAACTGGTCTTTATAGCCAAAACATCTGTTTACACTAATCTCAAGGCTGCTTGTCTGCCTTATCTAGATAAACCTATTCTATCGATATCATTATCCAAATGTCTGTTAATGACTACAGTTTTACTTATCTCTACCGGTTCTGTCAGTTCGTTTCATCAATTCACCAATGCTTCTTTGAAAATACTTGTCTTCTTAGCATGATAAATCGTAGTGTTGACATATTTCCGGGCATCGCTATAAGCTGAACGCACCATATTTCCTGTCCATTTCCAACGTAAATATACAAATTCATGAAGGCATCTCTTGTCCATTGCCGTCCTCTTACATCCGCCGAAGGTTGCATCTTTAGTTTAATTAGGATCGGAAACTGGAACAAACAGCGATGTATTGCCGATATTATTACTGCGTTCACAGAAGCTTATTACAGGAAGGACTTGTCAACTTTAGAGAGGGTGCAGAAGGGATTTACCAGGATGCTGTTTCGACTTTGAAGCTCAGTTAACCGAGCTAAAACTTTTCTTTCCGAGCAAAAGAGGATGAGGGATGTATTGTTACAGATATACTAGATAATGACAGCCATTGATAGAATATATACCCAGATATTGCTGAAATAGCCAATATAAGAGGGCATTATTTTAAGGTAATGGGAAGTAAGTATAATGGTGGGTGTAAGAGAAAAGCAGTTTATGCAGAGTAGTGTCTGCGTGGAACATTCTCCTAGGGACGGTGATTGGTCTAGATACTTTCGGGACATTTGTCAAAGTGTCCACACGTAAATAGATGACAGCAAAATGGATCTATGTAGGAGTGATCCCTTACTGCGCTTTAATGATCATTCTCCTCATTGGTATCCACCCTTCTGCGGCTTTCTGCCTCCTCAAACTTACCTGGCCCTCCTTCTATCTTTCTAAAGTCTCCCTACTTGACCACAAAGCCATCAGTGACTTCATCCACATTATTGACATATACTGTGAAAAGAAACGATCGTAACACGAACCCATGTCGGATACCAACAGTCACCGGCATCAGCCAGAAATGTTCCCTGTGTTCTTGCTCTTTGATTCCTGAAAATCAGCCACTGTTTTACCCATGTTATTGTACTTCATGTAACAACATGCGCTCTTCACTTGTTAGGTTTCAAAAGTGTTTTTAACTTCATTCAATCGAGAGTATAATACTTGATTGGAGATATTCGCTCCGCATGTCTGTGACTTGCATGGAGATATGGGTGGTTGCACTTCTGTCCTGACAGAAACCTTAAATGGTTTCTCTTTTCCGTAGACACTTCCTGGCCTGCTGAGTTCCTCCAGCATTGTGTGTGTGTGTGTTGGTTGGATTTCCAGCAGCTGCAGATGTTCTGGTGCCCTGTGTGTGGGTGGAATGCTCTGTCTGTGGATGATACAAAGATTGGTGGCATTATGGATTGTTTAGAAGGGATACAGCAGGATATATTTCCCTTGCGGATTTGGAGGGAGAATCACCAGATGGGTTTATTGAGAACAAGTCTGTGTCATTGCATCTTTGAAAACCAAATGATAAGAGAAAAAACAACGCTAATTATACGACTTTAAACAACTTGACGGACAGAGAAACCTTCGCGTCCAACTCTGAATCCTACTGAAATTGACTCCCATGTTGATGGAGTGACTGAGAAAGCACATGCCATGACGGGCTCTGGAGCAGGGAAAGCTGAGGAAAGCTCCTGATACCAGTTTATGAGACCCTGAGAGTCATAGATTGGGGAGCCGATAGCTGTCATTCTCAGAGAGCTAAAGGGTATCATATCACAGGCCGTGAGCTTGAGGTCAGACGGGTAACTTCAAAAGACGTGTGTTGGGCACTAATGTAGTCCCAGGGAAAATGAAAGTCGCCACTGCGGTTACTCTGTTGCTTTTATGTCTTTCCATGCACTGTCTGCATGCAAGTTTTATGCAGTTGCTCCACTGACCCTCGTTGGCATTTGGGAGACCTCTGGTACAACCCGATCATTGTCATGACTCACTGTCCGTTGCTCCCTTGGCTTTTAGAACAGCAATGATGTTCCCTCTTCTCTGTCTGTACTTGGTAACACACAGGTACAGAAATATTCTGCATTGATGTTTTAACCACTCATGCTTGTTAACTCTGAGCTGAACTCCGTACCTGGAGTACGGGTTGGCCACTCTTGGTCTGGCCTCTACCGTTTGACGTGTTTGGCAAGGGTGATTATACCCAGAGTCCAAACACAAGTTCCTGACTCCAGCCAGCACAGCTCTCAGCCACACTGAAGCACGCAAGTCTCCAAACACCTTGTGGTCCTCTTGAAGGTTCACAGATATTTCAGCTTCCGTATTGCTGAACACAGGAAATTCAGTGGTTGGAACCAGCACCAAGGCTGGATCATCCTGATGCGGTTTTCGGCCGAAACACTCACCATTTATTTCACTCCATAGTTACCGCCTGAACCTGTGGAACTCCTCCAGGAATGCGTGTGTGTGACGTTCCGTATTACAATGCTCCGCCGTACAGTGTCACATTGAATGAACCCTCCAGCCTGTCCTCGGTGCCACGTAGAAGATCATGAATGATCCCTGTTGCGCTCCACAAGTTACATCTCTCTCACTGGAAAATTTATTACAACATTTTTTTTTTCCCGAGTAGAACAGTCCTCAATCCATGGTAAAACACGTCTAATATTCACATTTAATTTCCTTTATGTTTATAAACCTATATCTCAAGTAGAGACTTGAAATCTACCTTTTATGAATTGGAGTTCAAGTCAAGAGGTTCAATATAAGAGTTCTCTCATGTTCACGTTGCAATATACACAGGATGCAGGAGATTGCTCGTGTCTCCTGTCAGTGTTTTACTGATTTCTGTCCTTGAAGTGCTGGTGTTGTACTCGGGTCTAACAGTGGACAAGAGTGCCGAGTGCGAGGTAGTTAGAATGTTCACTGCACAGCGCGTTGCGTTATTTACAGTATGTGTGTGCCTTCATTTATAGAGTTCATTGTCCTTACAGAAAACTTCTGACTATTTCTGTACTGTTCAGTTTCTGTGTGTACGGGTTGGGCGGACTGGGAGTAGGGGTGGGTGCTGTGGTGGGGGAGTGGAGAGAGGGGTGGGTGTTGGGTTGGGCGGACTTTGGGGAGGGGTGGGTGTTGGGGTGGGGTGACTTGGGAGAGGGGTGGGTGTTGGGTTGGGCGGACTGGGGGAGGGGTGGATGTTGTGTTGGACAGACTGGGGGAGGGGTGGGTGTTGGGTTGCGCGGACTGGGGGGTGAGGTGGGTGTTGGGTTGGGCGGACTGGGGGGAGGGGTGGGTGTTGGGCTGGGGGTAGTGGGGTCCTTCTCGGTTTGAAATATTCTAGTGTAAAGCTCCACACTGAGCAGAGTGTGGTCTGTGTTGGGTTGGGACTCCACAATGTAGATTTCGTTTTCCATGTCTTATCTGCACAGCCGAGTGGTTGGTGCTGTGAACGCGCTCTGTGGTGTATCGCTACAGAAACAAACAAACAATTCAGTACTTCCGTTCACCATTATTCTGTTCAATTCCGTTCCGCGTGACTCGATCGCCCCTTCACCGGCCACTAAATGGTATCTGCTGAGCTGCAGCATCGGTGTGAGACCTGGCCACACAACTGTAAAATACCAAGTGTTGCCAGCGAGCCCACTGGTTAGGGTTGCTGCGCCCCTTCATCTTAAATAATACCCCTCGTTATTGTAACGGACCCACCTGCCTTGGAAGAGAGCCCAATGATCCCCAAAACAGAAAGTATCTCACTGAACCAACTACTCAGCCACACATTTAACTGCACCACCTTCCCAGGTCTCAGCCCGCTTTCACGCAGAACAGGGGTAATCCTGGGAACAACACAATAAAGGACATTCTCACTGTGTCTGCTCGGACTCAATCTTAGCACTGGCATCAGTGAAGTAACGCTTCATTCTCAAGGATTACTCATGGCCGCAGTTGAAGCTATGTGTGCCTTTGACTGACTCAGCAACAACACAGAACAACATTGCACATGAAGAGCCCCTCCGCTCACGATGTCTGTCCTGTGCCAAATAAAACTAAATCTCCTCTGCTTGTGTGTCAATATCTCCCGGGTTCCTATATATTCATGTGCCCATCTGAAAGCTCGTAATCACAGTATCGGAAATACTTCCACCAGCGCGTACCGGGCACCGTCGAATCTCAACGTAAAGAAATAATCTGGGACGCACACGTTTGAAATTACCCTCTCTCTCAGCTTAATGCTGTGACTTCTGAGAACGGACATTTTCCTAATGCTGAATGTCTACTCCACTGAGGTCTCCAATATTTTATTAAATTCCGTCAAGCCTCTCCTCAGCCCGATAACCACCGAGGGAGAACAGTCCCCGCCGGTCTAACTGAAACCCTCTAGTCCAGACAATATCCAAGCAAAATATCTGCACCATGTTCAGCTGAATTACATTCCTACGGTGTGATGACGGGAACTGCACACGGTGATCCAAGTGCGACCGAATTAATAATTTCGACAACTATAACACGATATTCCAGCGCCGCTGACGCCTCTGTGATGACGACAAGCATGCTGCGCACTTCCTTCTCCATCTGGTCTGCATGGTCCAGAACAGAGGCACGTCCATTCGCAAGAGAGATGACGAGGAATTTCTTTAGGCTGAGGGTTGTGAATCTGTGGTATTCATTTCCACCGACTTCTGCAGGATCTTATATTTGTTCGGATTTTTGAAATCATGAGATATACGGGCATGGAATCAGTATTTGTTTGGAAATTTGCTAGTCAATGCTGTCGCCAGGGGCTTTAGCAGCACCGGACTGACAAGACAGCGGCTAAACCGTCCACTCCAAGGAAGGCACATCGCTCATTTTACCCACATTGAACTCAGTTCGTCTTACTGGTGCACCTGATACTGGCAATGTTATATTGATCAGCAACTGAAGGAGATAGTGTTTATTAAAAAGAAATGACGGTGTATAATGATAAAATGTATGTTTACGATTCAAGCATTGCAAAACAGAGCTGCACTAACCCTCTCCACGGAATATGTTTCGAAACACGATTAAATGAATGTCATTCTAATTCTCTTTGAAGAGCTAAATATAAACGACAATGACACAATAAGTAGTTACACTGAGTGTTTGTTCATTGGATTGTGTCTAATCAGACGAATGGGAGCACTAAGTGATTTAAGCGCGGATCCGACGAGTGTATAAGAAGTCTTTGAATCAGAGCATGCGGGTATTTGGGACATTTTGTACAACCGATCGCTGCTTCACGTAGAAAATGGGATACTCCGCAATTTACAACATCATCAGAATTTACTACCCGGTGCTTGCAGCACTCGGAATTCCGGGTAATGTTATGTGTTTGTGTTACTCTCGGGGTATCGTAGACTGAAATAATCTCGATTCATTTGCGGTCCAGTGCATTGGACGGTGAAAAGAAACCTTCACTCTAATTATAATTCTACTTGTAAATCTCGTTAATTAATATGTTTAATCTTACACATATATTATTTGAGTGTTTGATATAGTTTTATACTATCGTGGACACAACTGTATGCCAGAAATGTTTAAATTTGCTTAGAAAACGCGCAGACCGAGACCACCGCACCCACAATGCCGGCGAAACTCAGTCCAACAAGCAGCATTTATGTAGAGGAAGAAATGTTCGAGGAGACCCTTCAGCAGGACTTCATCAGATCAGTTTGTAAAGATACCACTTTGCGTAACAACCTGATAGCGACAGTACTGACTTACCAGATCCGGTCAACGCTGAGCCCGCCCTGTGACGTAATATCTTCCTCTGACGTCCGGCTTTCCCGGCAGATTCCTCTCATAAAATCCTCAAAGTTCACTGTAGGGACGAGGAGACGCGACGCACCTCAGTTATTAAATCCCAAAGTATTATCAGCTGTTCCCACATCTCCCCGTGTTAAATTACTTCTTCCTCCCCTGTCATCATAAGCTGAGAGAATTGAAAAAAAAAACGTCGTTTTATGTTCCAGGTGGTTTAGGTTTAAAATCCAAATTAATACATAACCTCTGCAGTATTATTCAGTGAAATAATTAAATGGTAGAACGGTCCCGCGCCCTTGTCTATTTGTTCTGAAATTACATTAAATGTGGCCAACCCTCCGAGGTACCTCGATCCTGAATGTTTCAGTGGAGTTACCTTGGTATCTGTCATTGATGTTCAATCAGCGAACGAGACTCTTTCTCATTGGTCCTCCCCGATAGCGGAGAAGACGCAGCCATGCAGATGAAATATGATTTTTCAGAGTAGTCTGTCGGACAATTATTTATGTTTCTGCAAAGAAGAATAGGATTCTCCACAAACCAGCGGCTGCGGCCATTACTCCATCACTTTGTCCTTTCCAGCGCGACTGTCTGCTGAGTTGAGGAGTATCATCTGTGTCCTGTTGTATTAATCTCCCGTTCAGTGGCTTCCCCTTTCTCATTTTCTTTTTAACGATCCCACCAATTATTATTGAATGTGCGGTATTTAATGTTCGGGCATTGCTTTCAAATTCATTTTTATTTTTATGAGCATGCACATTGCCCACGATTAATTCACTGATCACAACTGTCTCGGCAAAGCTCTGTTTAGCTCACCCGTGGTGCCCATTCGCAAGTTTGGCATCTCTCTTTTCGTGGGCATCTAGTATTCAGGACACATCGCTGGAATGTCCCTTGTTCTGACAGAGAGCGTAGCGTGTGAATGTGGATTTAAAATGCATTCATGATCTTTATTCGATGTAAATATGAAATAATTTCATTTTAAACTGAAGCCAATTAAATTATCGCTTTTAAAGAATTGTAATTACGTAATATCGTCTGAAATTAAAATCAATCTGCCCGCCATCCGTGCCGCTCTCCGCAAGACGCTTTCCTATTAGGGACAGCTCTTGATAACTTCGCCTTCCCTGACTGGGATACGGCCCGTTACTATCTACATAACAGATCCGCCTGAGGGTTAACTGCTGGATGTGACACTGGCGAGATGTAAATCGTGAATTAAGTGCAATGATACCCTGACACCAAACTATGGCCCGTTCGACTATTACTCACAGTAGGCAAATAAAGTCACACAAGTCATTCTGCGGTTAATGATAGTATGTTTTAATAATTTATTTCAGTTAATTTAACGGCGATTGTGATCCTGTCCCGCGGGAAGTGCGGTCTGTCCAAATGCATCACTCTCTACCTTGTGGCCATGGCGGTGGCCGATCTGATGGTGGTTATCTTTGTTATTATACTACAGAGTATAAATTATATCTATTTATTTGCTAATTTCTTGTTCGTAACTCCGACGTGTTCTCTGCTACTGATCCTGAGTATCGCAAGCTTGGACTGTTCTGTTTGGTTGACGGTGGCTTTCACTTTTGATCGGTGCGTCGCCATTTCCTGTGAGAAGCTGCGGAACCGATATTGCACCGAGAGAACAGCGACTGTGGTGGTAGCAACAGTGAGTGCGGCGTGTTGTGCCCCGGCCATTCCATATTACTTTTCAATGGATCGATGGCGTTGTGTCCTTGCAGCTGATTACTCCACATTAGCCTTCTGGAGAGCCTACGAGGTATTTGACATCATCTTAACACCGTTACTACCAATATGTTTAATTGTGCTCTTTAATGTTTCAACCGTCAGACGTATCATAGCGACAAATAGAGTTCGCCAGCTACTTCGAAAAAGCAGCGAGAATTGTAATGATCCGGAGATAGCAAACCGGAGAAAGTCAATGATACTGTTGTTCGCACTTTCAGCCAATTTCATATTATTTTGGATGCCCTTTGCTGCGCATTCTGTGAACTGGCAATCCGTAAACTATTTCTACACAGACAGATATTTCAGCTCACCGTCATTCATCCTGCAGGTATGTGGGTTTATGTTGTCTTCTCTCAGTTGCTGCACCAACACTTGCATCTATGGCCTGACACAGAGAAAATTCAGGGAGGAGCTGAAGAATAGCGTAACATATCTGCTTGTAGCAACGGGAAAGATTTGCAAATAAAGTGCAAACACAATTATTCCTTCTTGCAACTTCAAAACGATCAATCAGAATAGTATTTCATTTGAGCTTCAGGCGAACCTGTTTTCGTATCTCACTGTTCAAACGATTTGCGGAAATTAGGCAACAGGGTTTAAATTATTATCATCAAGGAAGGTATTTCACTTGGATATCGTGCAATTCCTTACATTTCTTATATATTATAAACCATTACATTTGATTATACCGTATCTAAGCATACGGACGGGAATGAATCTCACCCATTTGGAAGAGCATTTGATTTGAGTTTCAAGCGATTGCTATTTCAGAATCTTACTATTCAGTCAGTCAGCGGGTATTAGGGAACAGGGATTAACTTCTTAATATCTTTTAACCATATAACAATTACAGCACGGAAAAAGGCCATCTTCTAGTCCATGCCCTCACCTAGTCCCACTGACCCGCACTCAGCCCATAACCCTCCATTCCTTTCCTGTCCATATACCTATCCAATTTTATTTTAAATGACAATATCGAATCTGCCTCTACCAGTTCTACTGGAAGCTCGTTCCACACAGCTACCACTCTCTGAGTAAAGAAATTCCCCCTCGTGTTACCCGTAAACTTTTGCCGCCTAACTCTCAACTCATGTCCCCTTGTTTGAATCTCCGCTACTCTCAATGGAAAAAGCCTATCCACGTCAACTCTATCTATCCCCCCGCTAATTTTAAATACCTGTATCAAGTCCCCCTTCAACCTTCTACGCTCCAAAGAATAAAGGCCTAACTTGTTCTACCTTTCCCTGTAACTTAGGTACTGAAACCCAGGTAACATTCTAGTAAATCTTCTCTGTACTTTCTCTATTTTGTTGATATCTTACCTATAATTCGGTGACCAGAACTGTACACAATACTCCAAATTCTCCTTTACCAATGCCTTGTACAATTTTTACATTACATCCCAACTCCAATACTCAGTGCACTGATTTATAAAGGCCAACATACCAAAAGTTTTCTTCACCACCCTATCGACAGCCCATATTGTCATGGAAAGACTTTTGACTGGGATGTCGTAAAACTTGAACAAACTGTGGCTGATTACAAGGTATCTGAGCATTTGAAAAGGAATTAATCTGATTCGTGCAGTGGGCAAACTATTGACAAAATCTCTGCATGGTATTAAAACACATAATATATGGAAATAAATTATTCTATAATCCGCAATTCATCATTATTGCCTTGGCGTTTACAGTATTTGTGTTTCATATTATTGTCTCTGAATATCAGTATCTGACAGTAAATGCAATATAATAGTTGTAGAATGATTTAGATGTTCTCCTCATCTTAGTAACATTTCCGTGCCAGAATAGTCCGGATTCGCGATGTAACAAGGATTCCTTTATACTTCCCAGTCACGAATGTGGCATGATCATCAGGGGCTTGGTCTTCGTACTTAAGCAATGCTGACGGTTTGAAATACATTAATGCGAGCTGCTGGACTAATTGTCATGCTTTGGACATTGCGGAGGCATTAACAGTTGATATGCTTTGGTCATTTGGAGATTGTGGAGGGATTACTGATGATTTTTCAAGAATCGGTGGATTCTGGCATTGTACCGGATTTCTGGAAAATTGCAAATGTTACTCCGCCAGTTAAGAAGGGTGGGAGGCAGCAGAAAGGCAACTATGGACTTGTTAGCCTGACATCAGTGGTTGGGAAGATTTTGGAATCGGTTGTTAGGGATGAGGTTATGGAATACCGGGAGGAACACAAGATCGGCCAAAGCCAGCATGGCTTCCTGAAAGGAAAATCCTTCCTGACTAACGTACTACAGTTTCCAAGCAGGGTGGACAAAGGAGATGTAGTAAATGTGGTGTACTTGAGTTTTCAGAAGGCCTTTGACAAAGCGCAGCACATGAGTCTGCTCATCAAGACTGGAGCCCATGGTATTACTCGCGAGTAACTAGTGAATGGAGCATTGGCTGATCAGCAGAAAGCAGAGCGTGGGAATAAAGGAATCCTATTCTGGCTGGCTGCCGGTTACCAGTGGATTTTCACAGGGATCAGTTTTGGGGCCGCTGCTGTTCACGATGTATGTCAATGATTTAGACTATGTGATTAATGGGCTTGTAACAAAATTTTCCGATGATACAGAGATAGGTGGGGGAGCAGGTAGTGGTGTGGAAATAGAAAGTTTGCAGAGAGACTTAGATATTTTCGGAAATGGGCAAAGAGGTGGCAAATGAAATACAATCTTCGAAAGTGCATAGCTTTACACTTCGTTGGAAGAAATAAACAGCCAGACTATTATTTCGATGTGGAGAGACGTCAAATTTCAGAGATTTAAAAGGAATTGGGAGTCCTTGTGCAGGGTACCCTAAAGGTTAACCTCCAGGTTGAGTCGGTTGTGAAGAAGGCGAATGGAATGTTAGCAGTTATTTTCAGAGGTTTAGGATATAAGAGCAGGGATGCCGTGCTGAGGCTCTATAAGGTACTCGTGTGACCACACTTGGAGTATTGTGTGCAGTTTTGGGCTCCGTATTTTGGAAAGGATATGCTGACATTGGAGAGGGTTCAGAAAAGATTCACGAGAATGATTCCAGGAATGAAAGCGTTACCGTATGGGTGACGTCTGGCAGCTCTGAGGTGTATTCCCTGGACTTCAGGAGAATGAAGGGGGATCTCAAAAAAACTGTACGAATGCTAAACGGCTTGAAAACATTAGATATGGCAAAGTTATTACCCATGGTAGGGGAGTCTTGGACAACAGGGCACGGCTTCAGTGTCGAAGGACGTCCATTTAGAACAGAGATGCGGAGAGAGCACTTCAGTAAGAGGGTGGTAAATCGGTAGAATTTGTTGTAGAGGGTAAGTCATTGGGTGCATTTAAAGTAGATATAGATAGGTTCTTAATTAGCCAAGGCACCAAAGGGTATGGTATGAAGGCAGGGGAGTGGGGATGACTGGAAGAATTGGATCAGCCCATGATTGAATGGCGGAGCAGACTCGATGGTCCGAATCGCCTCCTTCTCGTCGTATATCATGTGGTTTTATGGTCATAAAAACTTGAAACATGCTCCTCTGAACTTATCGGTTGGACCAAAAGACTCTAAGAATTAGGGGAAGAAGTAGGCCCTTTTCCCATTGAGTAGGCTCCGCCATTTTATCATGACTGGTGCCATGATATCTTGTGACCAAAATTCTACTCCCTTCTCACCATATCATTCATGCACCTTACCAATTAAGAATATGTCAATTCTGCCTTAAATATACATAAAGACTAGTCCTCACAGTTCCCGTGACAAAGAATTCCACAGATTCTCCACTCTCTGGCTGCAGAAACTCCTCCCTATCTCCACTCGAAAAGGAAACCCTTCCTTTCTGGTACTGTGTCTGCTGATCATAGACTCGACCACCGTAGGAAACATCCTCACCACATCCACTCTATTGAGCCCTTTCACCATTCAATAGGTTTCCATTAGGGCAGCATTGATTCTTCTGAATTCCACTGACTGGAGATCATTTTCGGGAACCTCCTTTGAACCCTCTCCAGTTCAGTACATTCTTTCTAAGACAGTGTACCGGGAACTACTCACTTACAGGAAGTGAAACCTCACGAGTGCTTCTAAAGTCTCAGCATTACATCCTTTCTTTTATATTCTAGTGCTCCTGAAACGAAGGTTAACATCCCGTTTGCCTACTTCAGCACAGGCACAAACTGCATCTTAACCCTGACGAAATCATGCCCACGGGCTGCCGGGTCCCTTTGCGACTCGGTAGTTTTGTATCTTCTCTCCATTTAGAAAATCATCAAACTTTTCATTTCTTCTAACAAAGTGCATGACCATAAACTTCCCGATATGTATTCCATCTGTCATTTCTTTGCCAGTTTTCCTAATCTGTCTAAGTCCTTCTTCAGCCTGTCTACCTCCTCAAAACTACCTGCCCTTCCATGTATCTACAGATCGTCTGCAACCGTTGCAACAAAACCATCAATTCCATCATCCAAATCATTGATATTCAACGTAAATGAATTGACCCGCCACAGACCCCTATGAACACAATTGGACACTTACAGCTAACGAGAACAGGCTTCCTGTATTCTCCAGCTTTGCCTCCTGCCAGTTAGCCGATGTGTTATCCATGCTCGAATCTTTTCTGCATTACCGCGATCGCATGGCTTGTTAAGAGGCCACACGCGTGACACTTTGCCGCAGACATTCTGAGCATCAAGTGCACATTCACCGACTCACCTCGGTCTGTGCTGCTTGTCATTTCTGCAGCGAATTCCAAAAGGTTTTCAGGTAAGATTTTCCCTTGAGAAAACTCTGCTGCCTACGGCCTATTTTATCATGTGCCTTCAAGTGATCAGAGACCTCACCCTGCATCATCGTCCCCAGCAGCTTTCCACACACTGAGGGCAGACTAACTAGCCTATGTTTCATTTCTCCTGCCCCTGTCCCTTCCTGAAGAGTGGAATGACATTTGTAATTTTCCTGTCTTTCGGAGACATTGCAGTCTCCAGAGATCCTGAAAAGATCATTATTAATGCTTCCACGATCTCTTCAGCCGCCTCTTTCATTCCCCTGGTTTGTGCACCATCTGGTACAGGTGGCTTTTCTGCCTTCCGCAAATCTCTTTTGTTGTCTATACCGAAGGAGGGAAC
This sequence comes from Hemitrygon akajei, assembly GCF_048418815.1. Taxonomy (NCBI): domain Eukaryota; kingdom Metazoa; phylum Chordata; class Chondrichthyes; order Myliobatiformes; family Dasyatidae; genus Hemitrygon; species Hemitrygon akajei. The sequence goes on from NW_027331923.1 coordinate 4,641,656, forward strand.
ACAAGACTAATTAAGCAACCCCCGTGAATACTAACCACATTATGAACCGGAAGCCAATGCGACTGGGCGATCTGATATCCGGGTCCAGGAGAACTCACAGGATCACTCCGAAGTTTGCTGGTTAACTGGAACCGACGCTATGTGGACAGAAACTTCTTCCTCCGTCAACAGAGATGATCCGAGATTCCTTTTCGCTTCGTCTACTCCTTGCGTCAAGCACTGGCTGGAGGAGACTCACTCATTGTGCTCTCAGTTTCTGGTAGTGAGAACAATATTCACCAACATGATTTATTGACTGAGTAATTGATCCAGAGAACGATTTGTCAGTCACGGACCTGCGCAGAGTGTTGTTGATTGTAAATCCTTCCGGACCCTTCTTCAAGGAATCGGGATACCCTTCCGCTATCATTGTTGTTGCCCTAACTCGCACCTTCCCCATGTCACCACCACCCGTCCCGAATACATCCTCAGTCCTCCCCAACAGGGATACAGTTTACCAAGTACTTACCTGCCACTCCCTGACCTCCGGCATCCAGCATCATTCTCCATCACTTCCGCCTATTCTACCACCAATCGTATCTTTACTTGCCCTCTCCCGCACCACTCTTCGTTTTCTAGTGGGACCACTCTCTGTGTGATTCCTTCGGCAACTCTTCCCTACCCACCGATTTCCCTTCTGGCACATATACCAGCAGTGCTACCCCTGCCCATTCAGGCCCCCAAACAATATTCCCAGGTGCGGGAACACGTCACCTCGCCCAATCTATCGGTGCCATCTATTATATTAGGTAGTTCCTTTGCAGGCATCTCTACATCGGTGAGACCGACATAGTTTGGGGGACCGCTTTGAGCATCTCCTTTGCTCCATTCATAATGTACAGGATTTCACACTGGTCGACGATTTAAATTTTATGACCCATTTCCATTCCGACATGTCGTTTCACCCCCTTCTCTCATGCTGCGATGAGTAAAATTCCTGATTGGACAACTCATATTCCGACCGGTTAGTGACCAACCAGTAGGAATAAACACTGATTTTGTTAATCCAGTGATTTTTAAAATCCTCTTCCCTCTCTGTTTTATTTTTATCATTCCCCGTCTGGATTCCCTCTTGCCTCATCTCTTCACGTCACCTACGTTGCGCCTCTCTCGTCTCCCCCTCTTTCTCTTTCTCAACTCCCCTTTCCCATTCTTCAACCCTTTACCTTTTGCGCCTATTATCTCCCAGCTTCTCACTTCATTCCACTCACCAATTATCCCACCTTTACCATGAACTGTCTCATCCTTTAACTGCTAGCGTGGACTCATTCCACCCACCTTTTTCCTACGGTGTCTTCCCCCTTATTTCCCGTCATGCTGAAGGGTCTTGAGTCGAAACGTCGCCGCTTTATTCTTCTCCATGGATGCCGGCTGACCTGCTGAGTTCATTCAGCATTTTGTATGTTTCTCTGATCTATGTGCCAGAAATTTCCATCTTCGCCCGTCATCCATCTGCCAATTAGCCTTTTTTTTGTATTTATAAGACCAAATGGCCAGAAGACAAACGAACAGAGTTATACCATTCAGCCCATCATGACTGCTATCCTATGCAATCATAGCTGATCCAATGTTTCCACTCTGCAGCCACACTCCTTCCCTCTGATCCCTCTTCCTCCCCTCACCTCGCTCTTCCTGAACGTCCCAACACCTCCCCCTCCAGAGACCTTCCACACTTTACACTCCTCTGAACCCAGCCCCAACCTTTGCCGTGTCTTCACCATCCCCCTCCCCCTCCCGTCCCCATCCCAGTTTCACTCTGCCTCCTCTTCCAGCTGCCTATCACCTCTCTCATGACTTGACCTTCTCCTACTACCCATAGTGCTTTCCCCTTACATTCCTCTTCAGCTTTCCTGCCAATCCCCTCCCTGCTTCCCCTCCCCCATCCCTTGATCTTTCCTCTTACTGGTTTTTCTCCTGGCACCTACCACACTTCTCCTGCTCACCCTCCCCCCGCCTTCTTTATAGGGTCCCTGCCCCTTCCCTCTTCAGTCCTGATGAAGGGTCTCGGCCCGAAACGTTGACTGCTCGTTTCCACGGATGCTGCCCGACCTGCTGGTTTCATCCAGCGTGTTGTTCCTGTGCATTTGCCTTCCTCGCCGACGACGCAACCTGCAAGTTAACCTTCAGGATGTTTTGCACAAGGACTTTCAAGACCCATTGCAGATTCCTGTATTCTCAGATTCCTGTATTTTTTTTCCATGTCGAAAACTGTCTGCTCATTTATTTGTTCCACTAACGTGCAAAATCATGTATTTACCAGCATTACATTTAATTAACCACTTACCTGTCAAGTACACAATAGCATCCACTTAACAATGGATTCAAACATCTCCCCAACCATTGAGTTCAGGCTGACTGGCCTATAATTTTCTTTCTGCTGCACCTGTCCTTTCCTAAAGAGTGGAAAGACATTTGCAATTTTACAGTCCACCGGAAACACGCTGGACGACAATGTTTCCTGAATGACCTGTACTAATGGCTCCACAATCTCCAGGGTGCGGATCATCTGATCCGGGTGACCCTGAAAGACCTATACTAATGCCTCCACAATCTCCAGGGTGCAGATCATCTGATCCGGGTGACCCTGAATGACCTATACTAATGCCTCCACAATCTCCAGGGTGCAGATCATCTGATCCAGGTGACCCTGAATGACCTATACTAATGCCTCCACAATCTCCAGGGAGCGGATCCTCTGATCCGGGTGACCCTGAATGACCTATACTAATGGCCCCACAATCTCCAGGGTGCGGATAATCTGATCCGGGTGACCCTGAATGACCTATACTAATGGCCCCACAATCTCCAGGGTGCGGATAATCTGATCCGGGTGACCCTGAATGACCTATACTAATGCCTCCACAATCTCCAGGGTGCGGATCAACTGATCCGGGTGACCCTGAATGCCCTATACTAATGCCTCCACAATCTCCAGGGTGCGGATCATCTGATCCGGGTGACCCTGAATGACCTATACTAATGCCTCCACAATCTCCAGGGTGCGGATCATCTGACCCGGGTGACCCTGAATGACCTATACTAATGCCTCCACAATCTCCAGGGTGCGGATCATCTGATCCGGGTGACCCTGAATGACCTATACTAATGCCTCCACAATCTCCAGGGTGCGGATCATCTGATCCGGGTGACCCTGAATGACCTATACTAATGCCTCCACAATCTGCAGGGTGCAGATCATCTGATCCGGGTGACCCTGAATGACCTATACTAATGCCTCCACAATCTCCAGGGTGCGGATCATCTGATCCGGGTGACCCTGAATGACCTATACTAATGCCTCCACAATCTCCAGGGTGCGGATCATCTGATCCGGGTGACCCTGAATGACCTATACTAATGCCTCCACAATCTCCAGGGTGCGGATCATCTGATCCGGGTGACCCTGAATGACCTATACTAATGCCTCCACAATCTCCAGGGTGCGGATCATCTGATCCGGGTGACCCTGAATGACCTATACTAATGCCTCCACAATCTCCAGGGTGCGGATCCTCTGACCCTGGTGACCCTGAATGACCTATACTAATGCCTGCACAATCTCCAGGGTGCGGATCATCTGATCCGGGTGACCCTGAATGACCTATACTAATGCCTCCACAATCTCCAGGGTGCGGATCATCTGATCCGGGTGACCCTGAATGACCTATACTAATGCCTCCACAATCTCCAGGATGCGGATCATCTGATCCGGGTGACCCTGAATGACCTATACTAATTCCTCCACAATCTCCAGGATGCGGATCATCTGATCTGGGTGACCCTGAATGACCTATACTAATGCCTCCACAATCTCCAGGGTGCGGATCATCTGATCCGGGTGACCCTGAATGACCTATACTAATGCCTCCACAATCTCCAGGATGCGGATAATCTGATCCGGGTGACCCTGAATGACCTATACTAATTCCTCCACAATCTCCAGGATGCGGATCATCTGATCCGGGTGACCCTGAATGACCTATACTAATGCCTCCACAATCTCCAGGGTGCGGATCATCTGATCCGGGTGACCCTGAATGACCTATACTAATGCCTCCACAATCTCCAGGGTGCGGATCATCTGATCCGGGTGACCCTGAATGACCTGTACTAATGGTTCCACAATCTTTAGGGTGCGGATCATCTGATCCGGGTGACTCTGAATGACCTATACTAATGCCTCCACAATCTCCAGGGTGCGGATCATCTGATCCGGGTGACCCTGAATGACCTGTACTAATGCCTCCACAATCTGCAGGGTGCGGATCATCTGATCCGGGTGACCCTGAATGACCTGTACTAATGCCTCCACAATCTCCAGGGTGCGGATCATCTGATCCGGGTGACTCTGAATGACCTATACTAATGCCTCCACAATCTCCAGGGTGCGGATCATCTGATCCGGGTGACCCTGAATGACCTGTACTAATGGCTCCACAATCTTTTGGGTGCGGATCATCTGATCCGGGTGACTCTGAATGACCTATACTAATGCCTCCACAATCTCCAGGGTGCCGATCATCTGATCCGGGTGACTCTGAATGACCTATGCTAATTCCTCCACAATCTCCAGGGTGCGGATCATCTGATCCGGGTGACTCTGAATGACCTATACTAATGCCTCCACAATCTCCAGGGTGCGGATCATCTGATCCGGGTGACCCTGAATGACCTGTGCTAATGGCTCCACAATCTTTAGGGTGTGGATCATCTGATCCGGGTGACAAATGAACTTCTAGGTCTTTCAGCGTTTTGAGCACCTTCTCCTTTGTAATAGTAACTGCACTCACTTCTATTTCCTCACACCCTTCAACATGTCTTCTGCAGTGAGGACTGATGTAAAATACTCATTTAGTTCATCTACCATCTCGTTGTTCCACTTTATTCTGTCTCAGACCTCATTATCTGGCAGTCTTATATCCATTCTTATCACTCTTTTATTTTTCAATGTGTAGTTTTCTAACCAACTTGATAGTGTTTGCCAACTTGCTTTTGACAAATTTTGCCATTTGGTTATTTATTATATTTTTCGAATTCAGCTGTCTTGCATCTTCCTCGTTTTTCCCGGAAACCCCTGCAATTTCAGCTCTGCAATCATCCCTGCCTGTTCCGCCCGCCTTCCAATTTACTTTTGACATCTCATCTCTCATAGGACTGTAATTTCCTTTACATCACTGAAGTACTGTGACGTCAGACTTGTGCGATCACCTCTATTTAGAAGTCAGCCCGAGTCCACAGCACTTTCGTTAACTTTATAAAGTACCTGATTCTACGAAGTTCTTTAAGTTCAAAATGAGGCGGAGAAACTCTCGTGGTTCCCCCTGTAGCAGGGAACGGTATATTTAGGCAGTTCATTAGTGATAAGGGACTTGATAGTTAGCGGTACAAACAGGAGATACTGTGGCCACAAAAGAGAAGCAGGATGCTGCCTTGCCTCCCAGGTGCAAGGGTCCAGATGTAATCGAGCGGCTGCAAGATGTTCCGAAGGGGAAGAGTGAACAGCCAGAGATCGTGGTGCATATTGGCACCAATGTCGTCGTAATAAATGGGGAAGGGGTTCTACAGACTGAGTATACAGAGTTTGGAAACAGGGTGAAGAGAATGACATACAAGCTCATAATTTCTGGTTTACTCCCAGTGCCATGGGCTAGTGTAGCTAGAAATGGGATGATAGTACAACTGAATAAGAAATTAGGAGACGGTAAAGGGGGCAGTGTTTTAATCTTCGATGAATGGAACATATTTCTGGGCAAGTGTGACCTGTAGAAGAGGGACGGTTTGCAGCTGATCTGGAGGGGAACTAATATGCTGGAGGGGACATTGGCTAATGCTACTGAGAAAGATTAAACTGGTATTGCAGGGGGCTGGAAATCGGAACACCAGGTCACTTACTGAAGGACTGGTCATAAAGGTCGTTATCGGTGAAAGTACGGACAGGCAAAATCAAATAAATAGCTATGATGAGATATATAGTTTGTGTAATACACTCCTGGGCAAGGTGTGTAGTTCAATGCAGGGAATATTATGGGTAAAGGTGACGAACACAGAACATGGATCAGTGCATGGAGCTACAATGCTGTGGCCATTACAGAGACTTGGTTGATAGATGGGCAGGGATGCATGAAGTTTTTCAAAAGCTGGAGAAGGAAGTAAAAAAGGTTTAAGTTGCATTACGAATCAGGGAGAATATCACAGCCGCACTCAGGGAAGACATAGTGGAGGGTTCAGACACTGAGTCCATTAGAGTAGAACTCAGGAACGGAAAGGGTGCAATCAAGCTAATGGGATTGTACTACTACCTGTTGTTGGATAATGAGTCTATTCAGATGTCCTCTCAGTGGGTGAGCAGTAACGTGACAGAGACCACAACTCCCTCACTTCCAAGATAGCTACAGATAAGGATAAGATATTTGTAAACTGAGAAACGGCAAATTACGGGGATATTACGCAGAAACTAAGAACAGTTAATTGGAAATAACTTCTCTTCTGGCAAATCCACATCGGACATGTGTAGTTTCTATATAATTCTGGAGAAGGATAGGTCCAGACCCATGGTTGAGATGTTTGATTGGAGAAAAGCTAACTTTGCGGAGATGCGAAAGGATTTAGAAGGAGTGGATTGGGAAAATTCGTTTTATGGGAAGGATGTAATAGAGAAATGGAGGTCATTTAAAGGTGAAATTTAAAGGTACTGAATCTTTATGTTCCTGTTAGGTTGAAAGGAAAGGTTCAAAGTTTGAGAGAGCCGTGGTTTTCAAGGGATATTGGAAAATTCGTTCGGAAAAAGAAGAGATCTACAATAAATAGAGTTAGCATGGTGTAAATGAGGTGCTAGAGGAATATAAAGAATGTAAAAAAGAATCTTAAGAAAGAAATTAGAAAAGCTAGAAGGGAATATGATGTTGTTTTGGCAAGTAAAGTGAAAAAAAATCCATAGGATTTCTACAGTTATATAAATAGCAAAAGGATAGTGAGGGATAAAATTGGTCCCTTAGAGAATCAGAGTGGACAGCTATCTGTGGAGCCGAAAGAGATGGGGGAAATTTTGAACGATTTCTTTTCTTCGGTATTCACTAAGAAGAAAGATATTGAATTGTGTAAGGTAAGGGAAACAAGTAGGGTAGTTATGGAAAATATGGTGATTAAAGAAAAGGACGAACTGGCACTTTTATAGAATATATAAATGGATAAGTCTCCGGATCCTGTCAGGATATTCCCTACGACCTTGAGAGAAGTTAGTGTAGAAATATTTCACAGCGGCTCTGGCTGAAATAGGAATGTACCAGTTGCGCTGAAATCAAATGGTGTGTTGGAAAGATATTATAAATAGGAGGGAATCTATTGACTCCAGTGAAGTTTGCTGCTTCGGTATTTCATCGGTTCAGTTATCACGGCCCCCATAAACCCTCGGGGCTCCCCTTCTCACAGTTTTCAGTCGGTGCCCCCCTTCAAATGTGCCAGGGCCCCCAAGGGAGCCATATGGATCCCGTTGAGAATAGATGATGTACACCATTTATAGGTGCCTTTGAGCTAGATAATCGCGATCAGCTGACTGCAGGGAACTCTCATTGGAAAATTCTCACATTGAATTCTACGCAGAGAGGAGGAATTTCAAATATGGGTGTCTTGGGAATGAGCAGGACACACAGTAACGATACCACTCTGGTCATGGTTAAGGCTCAAGAGGCAACATTATCATCATGGTCAACGTTGCGCGTGGAATAGTAATGACTTCGGCAGCTTGGCGGCAGTGATATCATCATCTCAGTTCAGTGAGCTGAGATCCAGAGAAGCAATGACGACATCAGAGTGGTCAGTCACGTGCTTTGAAAGTACAGACCATTTTGCATATTGAATACAAGAGCCTGTAACCGTTCTGACGTTCCCGCTTCACACTCAATGTGTCTGTTCGTGTCCGCTGTCTTGCAGTTCCAATCCATGAAGTGGTTCTCCAGGAAGTCAGAGAGAAGAGTCTGAATGTGTCTAGTGGAGATTTTGGGCAGATTCATCAAGTCTGTGTTTCACATCCTTCCCCTTCTGCAGAGAAATCTTCGTTGGAATGTTTACTCCTATCAGAGCAACAAATATAATTATTACAAAACCTTTAATAATAATGTGTCCTATTTTCATTTTATACCAACATGTTGTGTATCCCGTATTTCTGCATGTGCAAAACTACAACGGGTTAACAACATCTATGTCTGACTGTAATTAATCTGATTTGTGATGCGCAATAATTATCTTTGTTGTGCACAGCCTGCTCGGAAGAACATCAACCTGAACGTTTACTTGCAGCATTATTCAGAATATTTTTGAGTGTTTAACTACGTTATACGTATGTTTACCTCCATGCGCGATGTTTTAACAATTATATTTATTTATTCTGTTCTTGACAGTCTTCGAGATCGGAAAAAGAAGCAGCTGTGTAAAGCTGTAAGTGATGGAGACTCGATATTTTTATGTTCCCCAGTGTGTTTCATTATCTGCATCATTGAACACAAGCTGCACCTCTTTTCATATTGTAGGTTCTTTTTCCACTACTCCACGGACAATGTCCGGAATTATTTCTGTGTAGGTAAACCTAATAGAATAGACGTAAGACGCTCCCTCCCACCACTAGCCTGCAGGTTACACCTGAGCATGCTGTAGCCCCTGCTTACTGATGTACACTGGATATGGTGGAAGACCTTGTAGCAGAGTCACAGACTGACTGTGTTGCCTGTCTTTGCCCGGGTTCGGGTCGCCTTATCTGCCCTGTAGAGGAATTTGCAGTGGGAGGTGCATGTGGGCACCGACAACATAGGTAGAACGAGGAAAGAGGATCTTTGCATTACCACCTGAGCGACATGCAAATTGGCATAGGGTCCGGGAGATTAGAGAATTAAATACCAGTTCATGAAGGCGATTATAGATTACAGGGAGACCCTGATCATTTGGGGAAGAGGGACACAGAGTGACAAATGGATTACAATACAGATATGCACTTTCTGATGAGGCTGATGAGAGCTGGATTGTGCACATCTCTACTCACATCATTCTACAGGGACACAGTCGGGTACACCAAGCCTCAGTGTGTCCCTCAGCATGTACTGCCGCAGCCTGAAATGTGGTAGTAGGAGGCAGGGGGAAAAGGGCTAGTTTGATGTTTCGCGGGATATTAACACAGAGCACTTTAACGGCGGTATGCAAAATTATGAAGGGTTTAGATAGGGTGATTGAATGCATTGTACTGTGAGAAACGTGTTTGATCTTACAGCTCTTGCAGGGAGATGGTTGCAGGCTGACCGGAAGAGGGACCTCAGTGTTCGAACATATTCAGTGTTCCAGCACTGTCCGAAGCCCGGATGCAAATGGAGTAGAGTTGGACATCCTAACTCCAGCAATCCAGTCCCACAAAAACCCGGAGCCACAAAAGTTCCAAAGTCTTCATCTCTGAGAAAGGATGTATCCAGTACGAAGACAGGCTGCACCTGGGGACAGCGTGAAAGACTGGCACAGCACAGAGAACTCGGGGCAGTGGTCTGTGCCCCAGTGGGCATGATGTGCGAAACTGACCACCGTCTGACTGAGAGACATAGAGCAACAGATTTCTATTTAATCTCTGCCCTCTCACAATCTGGTGCCCTGTAGTTGCGGATTCCACATCCCTGTTTAAAAAAAAGTTTCTATGCATCCACACTATCAGCAAACTTCCTTGTTAGATAGATAGATAGATAGATAGATAGATAGATAGATAGATAGATAGATAGATAGATAGATAGATAGATAGATAGATAGATAGATAGATACTTTATTCATCCCCATGGGGAAATTCAACTTTTTTTCCAATGTCCCATACACTTGTTGTAGCAAAACTAATTACATACAGTACTTAACTCAGTAAAAAATATGATATGCATCTAATTCTAATATGCATATATTCATACACCTCTATAATATTGCCCCTAATTCTCCCACATTCCAAGAAACACAATCCTAAACTGCTCATAACTCAGTCATTTGTGACCCAACAATGGCCTTGTAAACTTCCCCTGCCTTATTTCCAGCCTAAAGACATCTTCCCTGTGACAGTGTGACCGACACTAAACACGATATTTCAATGTAAACTCACATCTTATACAACTGCAACGTAACACCCCGACCTCTATCCTCTGTGATTGACTGATGAAGGCCAGTGTCCAAATGTTTCATCATTAACTTCCCAGTCTTTGACCCAATTTGAGACCCTGTCAGCTCATTGAGTGAAAGGCAACTCATGTTTAATTAACATGAAGAGAATTTGTCTAGGTGCTAGAAAGGAATCTATAGATGTGGTTGGATTTTCAGAATACATCTAATAAGGTGCCACATGAAAGGCTGGTGCACAACACCGGAAATCACAAGACGAGTTCACAAGAATAAAAGGCTGGTTTTTACATAGAACACAAAAACTCAGTTAACAGATTTGTTTCCGGATTGGAGGATGTAACTACTGGAATATCCCATGGATCAAATCCACCCTCAGTTACATACTACCAATATTAAAATTTTGGTGGAGTGGGCGAAGCTTGGGTTGGTATTGGATTTTCTAAGGGAGCAGGGGTAAGTTGAGGGCCGTCAATTATTCACAATCGATGTTATTCACCCAGACGAGGGGGCAGAGTGTGCGGTGTCCAAGGGTGTCTGTCAATGACATAGGATGTGGTGGGGGCAATGTTGTGATGGGATATTTGGTCTCTGCCACAGGATATAGAGACGCTGTGTAAAAGAGAGAATACTTGGAAAATGGAGTTTAATGTGTTAAACAGCGATGGTGTGTTCAGTGATGGAAAGAATCAAAACGCAGACTATTATTTATATGGAGAGAAACAGCACATGATGCAAGTACTGTCGGGTCCAGGTGTTCTCTTGTACAAGTTACACACAAAAAGCAGACAGGTGCATAGAACGGTTGATAGACATTTATCTCTTGTGTGATTGGTGCAGAGAGACGGAGAAGTGTTGTTACAGTGTCAGACAAGTGCACAGCGATGGAGTTTGGGAAGGTAAGGCAGGCCAGGACATAGACAATGTCATGTGAACTGTTAGTGAACAGAGAGATCTTGGGATACAGGTACATAGTTTCCGAAAAGTCACAGCACAGATTGTCATAGTTATGAAGTAGGTGAGCAGCATGCCTCCCTTTGGCAACAGAGGATCCTCAAGAGTGTTATAGAACAGGCAGACCAAGAATTACATGTACACAGTGCTCTGGAAGTGTAGATAGGGTGGTGAAGAAGGCATTCACCAGTTAGAGTTTGGAGTACAGGAGATGGGACTTCATGTTGTGACAGTACAGGTCATTGGTGAGACCACAATGTATTGTGGGCAGTTCCGGTGACTCATTTATAGGATGAAGATCACTAAGCTGAGAAAGGGCAGAATGTTTTGAAAAGGGAAAGATCAAAAGGGAAACTCGGGCAACTTCTTCCACACAGACAGTGGTGGGTGTACGGTACGAGCTGCCAGAAGAAGCTGCAGAGGAGACACAATCACAATGTTTAGCAGATATTCGGACAGGTGAATGGATCGGACAGGTTGAGAGGGAAATGGACCAAACACAGGTTAAATTGAACTCTGGGATACACACCGTGGTCAGTATGGCCGCGTTTTTGTCTTGTGCATTTCTATAGCTGAGTGGAAGACGGACAGCGCTAGAGATTCCTCACTCCAGGTGTAGATGGTTCACATGTGACTAGGGGGGAATGTAAAAGATGGGAAGAGGAATGTGCAAAAAAGTTTCTCCCCACATGTCCTTTAAATCATTCTCCTCTCACCACAGATGAACTCCATTAAGTTTTAGATGGTCTTTGTTGTGAAAAAGACTGCAACCATTCACTTTATCAGCCATGTCCCTCAGAGTTTATACACTTCTATACGCTCAACACTCAGCTTTCTACATTCCGGGAGCACAGACCGAAGCTTTCCAGTCTCTCCTTGTAACTCAGTCCCAGTCGCTCCTTGTGACTCTTTACTGCACCCTCTCCAGCTGAATCACATCCTTTATGTGCCGAGCAACAATCCAACTACAGTCTCAACAAAATATTGTATAGTTGTGACGATAAATCCTAACTCTTGTATTTGGTGCCCTGACTGATGAAGGATTCATGCCAGAGGATTTCCTCACCACCCTGTGTACACTGTCACCAGTTTCAAAGACCCACAGACTCGTGGACCATTTATCTAAATAAATAAATGAATGAAGAAGTATAATGTTTTTGTGTTATTAATTTAATAGACTACTCTTTAGGCATTAGGCTTTACAATTCTACCGCCAGGACTTAAGAACTTTTTAAAAGCTATTATTAATGCTTTTTGAGATAGTGATTTAGATGCATATCATATTTTTTTTACTGAGTTAAGTATTGTATGTAATTAGTTTTGCTACAACAAGTGTATGGGACATTGGAAAAAAAAGTTGAATTTCCCCATGGGGATGAATAAAGTATCTATCTATCTATCTATCTATCTATCTATCTATCTATCTATCTATCTATCTATCTATCTATCTATCTATCTATCTATCTATCTATCTATCTATCTATCTATCTATCTAACTAACTAGTTTTAGGACTTAGGTGAACATCTGATCACATTTAGATCATATTTATGCAGAAATAGAGAAGATGCTACAGAATTCACAAATTTCTGTCACATCTGTATCTGCGTTGTGAGGCATTTGCCACTCTGACCCTCTTCCCTAACTGATCAGGATCTCTATGCGAACATTATTCACTGTCAACAACATGTCCGAACCTACTCATGAAGTCTTTTGCATTTGCATGCAAATACATTGTTAAAATAATGAACAACAAGACTCACAGCTCTGCCCTCTGGAGCACATCACTAATCCCGAGCCTCCATTCTCAGAAACAGTTTTATTCACCTCCGTTAATAAGATTTTGTAAATCTACAAAAATCTCTGTAGATCCATCAACCACAACTTCCTGCAAACAAAGCCACGCTGACTCCTGCTAATCAGACACTGTCCATCCAAATACAGGTGATTCCTGTCCCCCAGAATCCCGTCCAGTACCGTCCGAACTACTGAAGTCAGGCTGACTGACCTGCAGTTCCCAGGCTTGTCCTTGACAGCTCTTTAAACAGTAAAACAACATTGGCCACTCTTCAGTCACTGGGGCAACCTTCAGTGGACCTCAACAATTTTCTCTCTCCTTCCACAAAGCAGTGGGTCAGGCCTTGATGATTCCTCCAGCTTAATGCAGTGTAGGCTGCTCATAACTGCTCACTGGTAATATGAATGTCCTCCAAATCAAGTCCACGAGTTTGCATTATATACTGAGCAACCATGATATTGTACTCAGTAAACACAAAGTAGAAATCATTGATTAATTCATGATCCCACCCATTCTTTGTTGCTAAAGACATGGAGACCCTGCTGTTCTCTATGGGGCCTCTCTCTCCCAAGCCACACTGTTACTCCTAACATAGCTACAGAACCTCTTGGTATTTTCCAGACCTACCTGATCAATCACATAACATTGGCTTGTCCTCCTGGTTTCTCTCTTAAAAGTATTCTTAATAAATTTTATTCTCATCAGGTGATTTGCCCGATTCTGACCTCCTACACCCAGTGTATGTTTCCTTTATTTCTTAATCCGACCTTTACATCTCTCATTAGCCAAGGTTCCCTCAACTTGCCAGGTTATCCTTCACTCTAACAGGAACATGCTTCTTCTGCACAGCTGCAATCACGCTCATATAAAAAAAAACTCTCACTTGCCATCTGTTCATTTTCTGTCATACAGATTCTCTCATTTAACCTCTACTAGATCCAGTCAAATCCACTAAAATTCACCTTTTCTCCAGAATAGATCCCTAAACTCTGAACTTGACCATAGATTCCCATCACTATCTTCAACCCAATAGAAAGAATAAAGAGGTATTAACAAATACAAGTGTAAGACGTGGGAACACGAAACATTCCTCATATAGGAATCAGAATAGGAGAGAGTGAGCAGTTTCAAGTTCCTGGGAGTTAGGATCTCTGAGGATCTATCCTTGTCCCAAAATGACAATGTAACTGTAAAGAAGACTATGTAAAGAAGCAGCTATATTTCATTAGAGTTTGAAAAGATGTCATTTCTCAATGTGCTGTGCAAAATGCCCACCAGCCGCAGCCCTGAAGACCTTCGCGCCATGCTGCGTCATCTTATGAGAGACGGCGCGCCACACGATCAAATTTATCTGTGCCTGATCATGCTTTCTCTATGCCCAATGCGAGAATCTGCACACTGGATAGAAACTTCCTTCACTGTGCTGTCAGAATTGGGATCAGCCTTCCAGATGCTGTGATTGGAAACATCTCCGACGATGGGGTCCAAGCCTTCAACGGTTGAGTGCACAAACTCCTATCATCTTTGAGAGGGAAGTCACATGCTTCTAAATAAGCCATCATGAAAGGGACCAGGATGGCAATGCATGGTTGTTGGTAGGTAGGGGTTAATACTTGAATTTCAGGAACACTTGAGAGTTATGTTCCGACTGGACTCAGTCCTTAAACTACTGGAGAACAGTGCTGAAAGAACAGGTGCTGTTTTCTCCCGGTCGGGATTTGTTTTTCTTTCCAAGTGCTCCTACCACGTTTTGTCACACTGCAACCTTGTCTTTCAATCTCTTTGAATTATTGAGGGCAGAATGTGTATAAACGTCTCTATCCAGCAGACCTCATCATGATCATCATGACTCCAGTATTTCTACTATTCGTTAATGTTTCTTAATCGTGCACATGATTTTTTTGTATTTTATCACTGAACAGCAGTGAACCATTTGATTGGCCTACCAGAGTTCTCTTTGAGAACTAGTAATGGAAGTCGCTCAAAAACCTCTCTCAATGTACAGTGAAGGATATTCTAACAGGCTGATTCACCCTTTGGTGTGGAAGGGTGCAGTTACTGCGCAGGACCAAAATCAGCTTCCAGAAGTTGTAAAATTAGTCAGATCCATCTTTAGCCCGAGCCTCGGTAGCATCCAAGACATCGTCAAGTAGCGGTGCATCAGAAAATCGACGTCAGTAATGCAGGACGTCCATCACCCAGGACATGCCCTCTTCTCATTGTTAAAGGCAAGAAAGAAATACAGAAGCCTGAAGGCGCACACTCAGTGATTCAGGAACAGCTTCTTCCCCTCTGCCATCCGATTCCTAAATGGACATTGTATCAATGAACACCACCTCACTTTTATAATATATATTATGTTTGTATTTGCAGCATATTTCATCATTTAAATATGCATATATACTTACTGTTATTGTTTTACTTGTT
Source organism: Hemitrygon akajei (assembly GCF_048418815.1). Taxonomy (NCBI): domain Eukaryota; kingdom Metazoa; phylum Chordata; class Chondrichthyes; order Myliobatiformes; family Dasyatidae; genus Hemitrygon; species Hemitrygon akajei. The sequence continues at coordinate 4,656,997 of NW_027331923.1, forward strand.
TTGTTTTTTCCCTTTCTATGTTTTCATGTATTGGATGAAACTGCTGCTGGTAAGTTAACAAATCAGAATCAGGTTTATTACCGCTGGCATGTGTCGTGGAATTTGTTATCTTAGCAGCAGCAGTTCACTGCGATACGTAGTATGGAAGGAGAAAACAAAATAAAATAATAATAACAATTACAGTGTCCAAGGTTTCAATGCCCGTTCAGGAATCTGATTGCAGAGGGTAAGAAGCCGTTCCTGAATCGATGAGTGTTTGCCTTTAGGCTTCTGTACCTCCTACCTGATGGTAACAGTTTCCAGATTTCACAACACATACAGGTGATAAAAAAAAAACCCGGTTCTGATTCTGATACAAGTGATTCTTGATCAGCTTGTTGAGTAGGCTGAGGAATGGCAAATGGTGTTCAGTCCAGATGAGTGAGGTGCGGCAATTTGTGAAGTCATGTCACAGAAGGAATTTGTAATCTCAGCACTGTCTGTCACAGACCATTACTCCCCTCCATTGACTCCAGCTGCATTTCTAGCTGCCCCTGGAAAGCAGTTAACATAAACAATGACCCTTTCCGCCCCGTCATTCTGTCTTCTCACACCTTCCATTGGGCAGCAGACATAAAGGAGTGAGAACACACAGCACCAGGATCAAGGACAACATCGGTCCTAATATTTCTTAATTGTACGCAGGATTTTTTGTGTTTTACAGCACTTTAAAAAGTATTCATACCCACTTTCGAAGTTTTCATGTTTTATCGTTTTACAACATTAATTCACAGTGGTTTTATTTTGCTTTTTGACACTGAATAACAGAAAGACGATTTCGTGTCAAAATGAAAGTGATGTCTAAAAAGTGATATTCACCCCTTTAATATGACAAACCAAATAGTCACTGGTGCATTCAATTTGTTTTAGAATTCATATAATTAGTTAAATGGAAATCACCGTGTGTAGCCTGGATGCTTCAATGAACTGTCGTAAAAATGCCAATTGCTGTTGCGTCAGTGTCTTATGTTCTCTTCCATTTTTATACTCCATGAGCACCTCATTTGTTCCGGCCTGCTTATACCTGCAGAGAACCTCCTTTTATATCTTCACCAGGGCCTCAACATCTAAAAGGACCGAAGATGCCTACATCTTTCAACATTACCTTTTATTCAGTAAGACATATATAAGAATTTTACTCCCAAAGTTACATTTTTTGAAGCTTCCCACTTCCTAAGTTCACATCTTCCAGAAAACAGCCTGTCCTAATCCACACTTGACAGATTACATCTGATTCCATTAAAACTGACCTTTCTCCAAGTTAGAATCTCACCCCGCACACCAGCCCTAACTTTATGCATATTTACCGTGAAACAAATCACCTTGTGGTCACTAGATGCAAAGTGTTCTCTACACAAACTTTTGCCACTGCCCTCTCTCATTCTCTAATCGCAGATCAAGTATCGCATTCTCTCCAGTTGCAGTTATTTCCATGTTCATAACAAAATTGAATCTAACTCAGTTCCTCAATGGCCTGCCAAATGTCAGTCAAAGAACTATTTCGGAATGCCACCGAATAATTGGTCTCTAGATATGTCCATCTATTCCCATTCACGGACAGTGACCTCACAGTCTGACGATTCTGGCCACAAACCCATCAAATGCGTCATCCAAGTCACTGAGAGAGAGGTTAAAAAGAAATGGTCCCAGCACAGTCACTTCTGGAAAACCACGAGTTACTGGAAGTCAACCAGAAAGGTTTTACTTTGTTCCCTGTCTCTGTGATAGATAGCAGCTGACAGATGTGTGTAAGGGAACATTTTGGGATCTGCACAGAAGGGACGATTTGCACCTGACCTGCAAGGGAACTAATATCCCACTATAACACCAACCTTATGTTTCTTACGATCTACGATCTCTCTGTAAATCTGTTCCTTTAAATCCGTCGGGGTGTAGAGTTCTCTGTAATACAGCCCCATGAACGAGGTCATAGCTATTTTTTATTCATCAGTTCCACGCAAAACGCATCATTAGACGATTTTTCCAGTCTGGCCTGACTGCATTGCCATGGACTCCAATCTTGCTAGGAATTTCCAAATACACCATATCTACTGCATCTCTTTTGTCTATGAGCTTGTAATTACCTCAAAAATTGCAGTAGGTCTTTATCAGGCTGGATTTTCCTTTCAGGAACCCATGCTGCCTTTGGCCTATCTCGTCATGTGCCTCCAGGTACTCCATGATCTTATCCCTAACAATCGTTCCCAACAAGTTTCTAAACACTGATGTCAGGCTAACGGGTCTGTAGTTTCATTGATGCCGCCTTCCACCCTTCTTAAATAGCAGAGTAACATTTGCAATTTTCCAGTCATGCGGTACTTCACCAGAACCTCCCGATCCTGGAAAGATCATTATTAACGGCTCCGCAATCTATCAGCTACTTGGTTCAGATCCCGAGCGGGACAAGGTGCCGGACATGAGGCTGCTTAACAAACAGGGAAGATTCCAGCATTGTCTGACTAGCAGAATGCAAAGTGTCTGAATTAAGGGAGCCTTTTCTCGTTTGACTGCCGTGACTGGTGTTGTTCGACAGACGTCTGTGTTGGGACCGATCACTGTTACATTCTATGTCAGTGAATTGGATGATGGCTTTGTCGCAGGGTTTGCGGACGATATGAAGGTCGGTGAAGAGTCAGGTAGCTTTGTTGCAGTGTTTGCGGACGATATGAAGGTCGGCCAAGGGGTAGCTAGCTTTGTCGCAGGGTTTGCGGACGATATGAAGGTCGCTGAAGGGGCAGGTAGCTTTGTCGCAGGGTTTGCGGACGATACGAAGTTCGGTGAAGGGTCAGGTAGCTCTGTCGCAGGGTTTGCGGACGATATGAAGGTCGGTGAAGGGGCAGGTAGCTCTGTCGCAGCGTTTGCGGACGATATGAAGGTCAGCCAAGGGGCAGGTAGCTTTGTCGCAGGGTTTGCGGACGATATGAAGGTCGGCCAAGGGGCAGGTAGCTTTGTCGCAGGGTTTGCGGACGATATGAAGGTCGGTGAAGGGGCAGGTAGCTTTGTCCCAGGGTTTGCGGACGATATGAAGGTCGGTGAAGGAGCAGGTAGCTTTGTCACAGGGTTTGCGGACGATATGAAGGTCGGTGAAGGGGCAGGTAGCTTTGTCGCAGGGTTTGCGGACGATATGAAGGTCGGTGAAGGGGCAGGTAGCTTTGTCGCAGGGTTTGCGGACGATATGAAGGTCGGTGAAGTGGCAGGTAGCTTTGTCGCAGGGTATGCGGACGATATGAAGGTCGGTGAAGGGGCAGGTAGCTTTGTCGCAGGGTTTGCGGACGATATGAAGGTCGGTGAAGGGGCAGGTAGCTTTGTCGCAGGGTTTTCGGACGATATGAAGGTCGGTGAAGGGGCAGGTAGCTTTGTCGCAGGGTTTCCGGACGATATGAAGGTCGGTGAAGGGGCAGGTAGCTTTGTCGCAGGGTTTGCCGACGATATGAAGGTCGGTGAAGGGCCAGGTAGCTTTGTCGCAGGGTTTGCGGGCGATCTGAAAGTCGGTGAAGGGACCGATAGCTTTGTTGCAGGGTTTACAGACGATATGAAAGTCGGTGAAGGGGCAGGTAGCTTTGTCGCAGGGTTTGCGGACGATATGAAGGTCGGTGAAGGGGCAGGTAGCTTTGTCGCATGGTTTGCGGACGATATGAAGGTCGGTGAAGGGGCAGGTAGCTTTGTCGCAGGGTTTGGGGACGATATGAAGGTCGGTGAAGGGACAGGTAGCTTTGTTGCAGGGTTTGCAGACGATATGAAAGTTGGTGAAGGGGCAGGTAGCTTTGTCGCAGGGTTTGCGGACGATATGAAGGTCGGTGAAGGGGCAGGTAGCTTTGTCGCAGGGTTTGCGGACGATATGAAGGTCGGTGAAGGGGCACGTAGCTTTGTTGCAGGGTTTGCGGACGATATGAAGGTCGGTGAAGGGGCAGGTAGCTTTGTCACAGGGTTTGTGGACGATATGAAGGTCGGTGAAGGGGCAGGTAGCTTTGTCGTAGGGTTTGCGGACGATATGAAGGTCGGTGAAGGGGCAGGTAGCTGTGAGGAAGCAGAGAGGCTGCAATGGGACTCAGCCACCTGAGGAAAAAGAGGAAAGAAATGGCAGATGGAAGACAGTGCCAGGACGTGTATGGAGATGCACTTTAAAAACAGCCCAATGATCCAAAAATCTGAAGCTCTGCCGTCTGCACCAACTCCATCGCCACACGTTAAACTGTATACTCTTCATACTTCTGATTTCACTGGTACTGTGGCATGGGTAGCAATCCTAAGGACACAGCCCGGTAATACCCACCATTTAACTTTGCACACATCTCCCTGAACTCACTTTGAAGAATATTGACCCTCTTCCTACCCATGACATTGGTACCTATATGGACCACAGCATCTCGCTGTTCAGCCGTCACAAGACCATACGATTCTGGAGCAGAATCGGGAAATTCGACCCATAAAGTCCGCGTTTTCATCGTGGCTGTTCCATTTTCCCTTTCAGCCCCCATCTCCTGCCCTCTCACCGTCGCCCTTCCTGCCCTGACTAAACAAGAATTTATCAACTTCTGCCTTAGATTTACCGAATGACGTCTCTGGCAAAGAATAGCACAGATTGACAACCGTGGCTGACAAGAGAAGTCGAAGCCAGCATCAGAGAGGGAATAAAATACAACAAAAATAATTCCAGCAGTAGCTGACTAGCGGGCGACGAAGGATGGGAAGAGAGGGGCCTTTTCCGGCTGGCTGCCAGTGAGAAGTGTTGTTCGACAGACGACAGTGTGGTGATAATTCTTTCACGTTATATGTCAATGATTTGGATGATCTAATTGATGGCATTCTTGCAACGTTTACAGACAATACGGAGATGGGGGGAGCGACAGATAGTTTTAAGGACGGAGCGAGGCTGCAGAAAGACTGACAGATGAGGAAAATGGACAAAGAAGTGGCAGATGGAACGCAGTGCCAGGAAGTGAATGGTCATTCACACTTGCAGAGGAAATGAAAGGGTTGAGTACTTTCTAAGTGGAGAGAAAATGCAAAACACGGACATGCATAGAGAACTGAGACTCGTTGTGCAGATTCGCTCAAGATTATTTCAGAGTTCGAGTGTGTGATGAGGAATGAAATGGCGACATTAGCATTTATTTGAAGGTAGCTACAATGCAAGAGCAAGGATGTAATGTAGCGGCTTTATAAAGTGCCGGGGGTGGCCTCAAACGGAGTATTGTGAACAGGTTTAGACACTTATCTTCAGAAGAATGTGCTGAAACTGGAGAGGGTTCAACGAGGTTCACGAACATGATTCCAGGTTCGATGGCTTTCGGTCTGCATTCACTGGGATTCAGAAGAATGAGGGGTGACCCGATTGAAACCTATCGAATGGTGAAAGGCTCTGACGATGAGCCGGGGAAAGTAGAGGCGGATGAGCCTGACACCAGCGGTTAACTTATTGTCAGACATTCTGAGGGACAGGATATATAAATATTCCAAAGGTATCAAATGTTTTCAAATGTGTAGTTAATGTAAGAGAAATGTATACAATATACATCCTGAAATTCTACTCTTCGCAACTATCCACGAAAGAGAGGAGTGTCCCAAACAATGAATGACAGTTAAATGCCACTCCCCAAATTCCCCCCAGTTCATTCCACCCACGCATAAACAGTAGCAAAGCAACCATCTCCTCCCCCACCACCCACCAGTTAAAGAAAGCATCGGTGCCCTCCACCGAACACAGAAGCGTGCAGCAAAGCGTCAATAGGGACTCAGACTTGCAGAACCCCAAAGACTACACGTTCACCCAGTAATTCAACACACCACAGACTCTCCTCCTCTCTCTCTCTCTCTTTATCTCTCTCTCTCTCTCTCTCTCTCTCTCTCTCTCTCTCTCTCTCTCTCTCTCTCTCTCTCTCTCTCTCTCCTCTCTCTCCTCTCTCTCTCTCCTCTCTCTCTCTCTCCTCTCTCTCTCTCTTCATCTCTCTCTCTCTCTCTCTCTCTCTCTCTCTCTCTCTCTCTCTCTCTCTCTCTCTCTCTCTCTCTCTCTCTCTCTCTCCTCTCTCTCTCTCTCTCTCCTCTCTCTCTCTCTCTCTCTCTCCCCCTCTCTAATAAGGGGAAAATGGGTGTGCCCGTTTCACAACGACAGGGGGGACATAACAAACAGCTCGCTGATTTAAGATGTTAACTGTCTGTTGTGTTGCTTGTTCCGAGCTCTCTGCCCGAGGAACTCGGGTCTCCGTGCACACGGCCAGCAGCCAGCTCGCTGCCTTCGATCTTCCGTCTCCCACGACGCACCGATTTCCTGCAACGACACCGACCTCGACTCCACCCGCCTCCAGAGTCACGAAATCCCGGAATACTGAAGGCGCGCTGGTGTTTTAGCCCTCGTCCTTGGTACATCGAATAACGGCCAGTCGTCAGACTCCGAGAACGGGTCCCATTCCCGCAAAGAACCAAAGTCAGTTTGTAATTCCAGGTCGGGGTCTTCAAAAGAAATATGATAGGGAAAAATAGAGATATTAAATTAGAACTAGAGCTCTTTCCGAAGTTGCAAACAAGGAGTCGCCGTTAGGCGCCATCGTCCTCCTCAGCTCCACGTAACTTTGGATCTCAATGGGAATATGGTAAACTGGATTTGCAGATGACACCCGGATACAGAGCAGGAGTGCCAGTGAGGCAGATTATCAAAACTTGGAGATGAGTTTAGCAGCTGGATAAATGAGCTGACGGTTTTGCAGCTGGAATGTAATGAGGACCGATGTGAGGTGTTGCGCTTTGCCGGGAACAACAGGGTCCGACTCAGACAGTGACTGGTCGGGGATTGTGGTCTGCGGAGAGCAGAGGAATCCGGGAATACAGTTCCATAGTTCAGCGCAGGGTCATGAAGAGAGCCTTTGGCACATTGGCCTTCATGAATCAAAGTACTGAGCACACGAATTGCAATGTTATGCTGAAGTTGTAAAGGACGTTACTGAGGACAATCCTGGAGTATTGTGTGTAGTCTGGATCAGAGAAAACCTACAGTACAATGCAGCTCCTTCGGCCCACATAGCTGTGCTGAACCAGTCCTTACCATAGACTACCCAGGCTTACTCATAGTCCTCTATTTTTCTAAGCTCCGTGTATCTATCCAGGGTCACCCATCTACACGAAGAAGTACCAAGAACCTTGAACGATTAGAGCGAACATTTATAATGATGTTTCCAGGAGGTGAGGACCTGAGTTGGAGAGAAAGATTCAAAGGGTTTTGTCGCACCGAAGCTGAGGCTTTTCCCCCTCAGGCTGAGTGAGGCCTGAATAAGAGGTCATCAGTTCAGGGTAAAAGGAAAAGGGTTTAAGGGTAAAATGTGAAGGAACTTCTTTACTCAGAGGACAGTGTGAGTGTGAAATGAGACGCCAGTGGAAGTGGAGAAACGAGGTTCCATTGAGACACTTGGACAGGTACATGGACGGGAGGGATGGTCCTGGTGCCGGCCGAAAGGGCTGTCGGGAAACAGACTATCACACTCTGGAGGAGACGATGGGTACGTTGATATGCGCGGAGTTTGATAACTCTACATCCAATCCCTCAGAATCTTCTCCAGAAACGTGTCTACCCCTAACGTGAGTCTATATTTTCCAGGATTATACATCCCCCTTATTAAATAACATCGTAAGATCGATCAGCGCTTTTCTGAGATCTTACTCGTGTTATAGAGAACACAAATATATTGATCACGTCACTAGTGATGTCATTTCCTGCCTCACTCAATAATCTGCAGTATATCCTACCAGGCTCTGAGTAAATAATCCACCTTACTGCTCGATAAGAGACCAAACACTACCTCCTTTGTGGTCCAGTACTGATACAAATTTAAAAGGCATTGTGATTAAGTACAGGATAGGAAAGGTTTAGTCAAAGACTCCTGCAGCAGGGAAAATAACCTTTCAGCACCTGTGCCCATGTGACTATTCAAGCTAACTCATGCCCAGAGGAAATGGCTCACACACAGGCAGATGGGACAATTTTGGTGGGCACCAGTGCAGCCTGGAAGGGCCACTCTCATTGCTGAAACTGGAGGGTTTCATCCGAAACTTCGACAGCATTCCTCTCAGGAGATTGTGCCTGACCTGGTACGTTTCTTAAACTGTTGCATTCTATACAAAGTATATTTTGTGCAGGAGGTCTCCAGAGGAGATTCACCAGGAGTGTGGAGGATCGTAGTTCATAACTCCCTGAGTGCCTGCTGCCGGCTGGTGGCGCAATTTTCTCTGCATCGGCGGAGGCTGAGGGAGGTCTGGTAAACATCACCGGGACAGACACTCGGAGGTGTGGACGGAGAGCCACGCCCGTCCCTGTTCATGCCGCGGCCGACGACCACCGACAGCAGTATCGCTGAACTCCGACATAGCGATAAGGCAGACAAGGAGGGTCTGATTTTGAGGCAGATTTCTACCAGGCCTATCGTAGTTCAGACCTTTCACTGTCCCCTGCTGTCACTGGCAGAGGAACCTGTCGGTCAAATGAGATGATTAGTTAATGTGAATTTCAGTCATGGAGAGAGGTGGGAATGTAAAAACAGCAACTATGTTGCCTTAGGAAAATAGAGG